>NC_134585.1:74837649-75115149 GCF_037038515.1 Microtus pennsylvanicus | reverse complement strand
AGGCTGGCTCACAGAGATCCATCTGCCTCACTCTTCCCAGAGCTGGGATTAAAATCATGAACCATTATCCTGGCCTTATCCCCCAGTTTTTGATATACTTTGTGTGATGGTTTGGATAGGTATGACCCCCACAGACTCATGTGTTTGAATACTTGGACCATAAGGAACAGCACTATTAGGAGGTGTGGCTTCGTAGGGGTAGGTATGGCCTTGTTGGAGGAAGAATGTCACTGTGGGGGATGGGCTTGGAGGTCTCCCATGCTCAAGCTATCCCCAGTGTGGACACAGATGCCTTCTGCTGCCTGCTGATCAAGATGTAGAACTGTCAGCTCCTTCTCCTGCACCATGTCTGCTGGCACGCCACCATGTCGCACCATGATGATAGCAGATTAAATCTCTGAAACTGTAAACCAGCCCCAATTAGGTGCTTTCCCTTATAGGAGAAATATGGTCATGGCGTCTCTTCACAGACGAGAGCACTGACTCAGATACCGAGCCTTCATTTCACTCCACTCAAAAGACATTGGCTGTGGGCACAGCAGGGTTAAAGACGTGGGTCATGGGCACACTGGGGTATAGACGTGGGCCACTGGCACACTGGGGTATAGACGTGGGTCATGGGCACACTGGGGTATAGACGTGGGTCACGGGCACACTGGGGTATAGACGTGGGCCACTGGCACACTGGGGTATAGACGTGGGCCACTGGCACACTGGGGTATAGACGCGGGCCTCTGGCACACTGGGGTATAGACGTGGGTCATGGGCACACTGGGGTATAGACGTGGGCCACTGGCACACTGGGGTATAGACGTGGGCCACTGGCACACTGGGGTATAGACGTGGGCCACTGGCACACTGGGGTATAGACGTGGGCCACTGGCACACTGGGGTATAGACGTGGGTCATGGGCACACTGGGGTATAGACGTGGGTCATGGGCACACTGGGGTATAGACGTGGGCCACTGGCACACTGGGGTATAGACGTGGGTCATGGGCACACTGGGGTATAGACGTGGGTCACTGGCACACTGGGGTATAGACGTGGGCCACTGGCACACTGGGGTATAGACGTGGGCCTCTGGCACACTGGGGTATAGACGTGGGCCTCTGGCACACTGGGGTATAGACGTGGGCCACTGGCACACTGGGGTATAGATGTGGGCCTCTGGCACACTGGGGTATAGACGTGGGCCACGGGCACACTGGGGTATAGACGTGGGCCACTGACACACTGGGGTATAGACGTGGGTCATGGGCACACTGGGGTACAGACGTGGGCCACGGGCACACTGGGGTATAGACGTGGGCCACTGACACACTGGGGTATAGACGTGGGTCATGGGCACACTGGGGTACAGACGTGGGCCACGGGCACACTGGGGTATAGACGTGGGTCATGGGCACACTGGGGTATAGACGTGGGCCACTGGCACACTGGGGTATAGACGTGGGCCACTGGCACACTGGGGTATAGACGTGGGTCATGGGCACACTGGGGTATAGACGTGGGTCACGGGCACACTGGGGTATAGACGTGGGCCACTGGCACACTGGGGTATAGACGTGGGCCACTGGCACACTGGGGTATAGACGCGGGCCTCTGGCACACTGGGGTATAGACGTGGGTCATGGGCACACTGGGGTATAGACGTGGGCCACTGGCACACTGGGGTACAGACGTGGGTCATGGGCACACTGGGGTACAGACGTGGGCCACAGGCACACTGGGGTATAGACGTGGGCCACTGGCACACTGGGGTATAGACGTGGGTCATGGGCACACTGGGGTATAGACGTGGGCCACTGGCACACTGGGGTATAGACGTGGGTCATGGGCACACTGGGGTATAGACGTGGGTCATGGGCACACTGGGGTATAGACGTGGGCCACTGGCACACTGGGGTATAGACGTGGGTCATGGGCACACTGGGGTATAGACGTGGGTCACTGGCACACTGGGGTATAGACGTGGGCCACTGGCACACTGGGGTATAGACGTGGGTCATGGGCACACTGGGGTATAGACGTGGGCCTCTGGCACACTGGGGTATAGACGTGGGCCACTGGCACACTGGGGTATAGACGTGGGCCTCTGGCACACTGGGGTATAGACGTGGGTCATGGGCACACTGGGGTACAGACGTGGGTCATGGGCACACTGGGGTACAGACGTGGGCCACGGGCACACTGGGGTATAGACGTGGGCCACTGACACACTGGGGTATAGACGTGGGTCATGGGCACACTGGGGTACAGACGTGGGCCACGGGCACACTGGGGTATAGACGTGGGTCATGGGCACACTGGGGTATAGACGTGGGTCATGGGCACACTGGGGTATAGACGTGGGCCACTGGCACACTGGGGTATAGACGTGGGCTACTTACTGTTGGGCTTTGCTTGAGTTCTGGCGACTGGCACTCAGACCTTCATTCTTTTGCCAGTGTTTACCCAATAAGTCATTTCCCTAGTGCCTCATCAAAACTTTTAGATGATGGGTTTGTTACCTGTCTTTTCATCTCTGCTACTCCCTCTTTCTCCTCAGACATTGTAACTTCAAGTTTAGAATTTCCCCCTTTCTTTCTTTCTTTCTTTCTTTCTTTCTTTCTTTCTTTCTTTCTTTTCTTTTCTTTTTTCTTTTTTCTTTTTTAGCATTGGCTAGCCTCAAACTTTGGATTCTCTGACTTAGCCTCTCAAGGGCTAAAATTACCAGCATGAGGCACTACTCTCAACTTCAACTAGAAGCTTGACTCAGGTCTTTTGAACTATCTCCTGTATTGCTACTTAATATGTTTTATTTCTATGATTGCTGCATATATAGAATATAGGCATAATATCTTTGTATATGCTTGCTCCTAATTCCATCACGTGTCTTAATTTATAGATCTGTTTCTATTAATGTTTCTGCTTGTTTAAGATTTCATTTTCTTATTTGTATGTCAGATTATCTTCGTTGCTGTTCTCTGTTGCTGTGAAAAGACATCATGACCAAGGAAACTTATGAAAGACTTCTTTTAATTTGGGATTTATGGTTCCAGAGGGTAGTAGAGTCCATGACCAGCATGGCAGGAAGCAGACATACACGGCCCTGGAACAGTAGCTGAGAGTTTACATCCTATCTGAAACTTTGAGGCAGAAAGAGAGAGAACTAATTGGGAATGGCAGTGACTCTTGACATCCCAAATCCCACCCTCCCCCAGTGACACACCTCCTCTGACAAGGCCACACCTCCTAGCCCTTCCCAAACAGCTCCACCACCAGTGGACCAAACATTCAAATATATGAACCTCTGAGGCCATTCTCTTCAAACTGCCTTACTGATCAGTTTTTTTAAAAAAAAAAAATTCTTATTTTATATGTATGAGTGTTTGCCTACATGTGTGTATGAGTACCATGTTTGTCCTGGTGCTCTTGGAGTCCAGGAGGGGCGTTAGACCTTCTGGAACTGGAGTTACAGATGGTTTGGGAGACCGACCACATGCTGCGAATTAAAGAAAGATCCTCTTACAAGAGCAGCAAGGGTTACCAGTCACTGGGCCATCCATCCCTCCACCCTGCAGCGGATCGTTTCTGAGTGGATGGCAGACACAGTGAATTTTACCTTGTTGGATGCTAAATCTGTTTGCATTCCTAAAAATATCCCTGGATTGATGTATGTGACACAATTATCTACAAATTGTTTAATCCCTTTTAAGTCTTATTTTAATCCCTGTTAAAGATCAGAGTAGTGTTTAAATCAGGCTAGATCAGAGCTAATGTGTCCTCGCTGTTAAAGAAAAACCCTTTTGAATATCCCTCACAGGGTCCTAGAATTTAGAAAGTTCTCTTCTGGTTACTGGGCACACAAATTATCCCCTGTTCTACATTTGTTCCAAATATTGTTCCCTCTGTTCCTTTCCCAGCCGCTGGTAGCTTCCTTCCCTGGGTGACTGGCTGATAAATGTTCAGTGGAAAACGGGAGGGTGGCTTCTTCAGACTCGGGGAGCCTGTCTCTGTACAGTTCCTCGCTGTCAGCACTCTCCATGACAGCGCCACCCCTTGCTGTCCCTCGTCCCCAGGTGGGTTTTATTCTTACATCTTTTGTCCAGTTTTTGTGTTGCCGTCTTTGTTTGTTTGTTTCTGAGATGAGGTCACTGTTTCTGCAGGTCTGCAGACAGTGCAGGTTTCCTGACTGGGATTTTGCTGAGGATTCTGGGAGTTCTGTGGGGTTGCTATGGCATCCGACAACAAACTGAGGGCCTTGCACCGCTCAGAATTCAATCCGGGTATCAGAGGGGTCATGTTACTTCGAAAGATTCTAGAAAAGAACCCATTCTTACCTCTTACAGTGTCTACGGTTGCTAATGGCTGCCGGTTATCGTTGGCAGCCTGTTCTCTCTCTGTGTCTTCACCTCGCCTCCAAGCTGTGCACCCGGGTCCAAATTCTCTCTTGTCAATGGAGCCTTCTTTGGCTTAGAATCTGCTCCAACCCGGTGTGATCTCACCTTAACTTAGCAACATAATGCAAACACTTCATGACTTTCCTTTTTACTGCGAAGAGATACCCAACCATAAGCTAGACAGTTAAGGCAAAGGTTTCTTTAGGCCCCATGGTTCAGACCATAAAGGTCATGGTTGGGGAAGGCATTGCAGAGTGCAGCGAGCTTGTGGGAGCTTCTTGATATGAGGAAAGAGCTAGGAAGCAGAGAATTTAGCTGACATTCGGTGAAGTTCAGTTCCATGAGGTAATTTCATCAATCTCAAAGTCAAAATTTGAAGGAGGTTCCTAAAAGTTTACAATCTACACTGGCTTTCCTCTTGGTAACAATGCGTATTGAACTATGTCCATGGATATTCCATAACAGAAGGCAATTCTGAGGTCACAATATTTAATATGCTGAAGCGTTTTAAATTCTAGATTCAGTGATTGATCTTCTTCCCAGCAACAACCCTGAGAGAACAAAAGTCCTGCTATTTAACGTAACTTGATGAGTGCAAGGCCCATGTCATGTCTACAAACACACAGATCTGACAGGACAGAGCCAAAATACTCTCCCCACTTCTCAGCTTGCTTTCTTGCAACATTTTCTACATTTGCTATCTCTCTGAATATCAATTCTGTGTCCACATTATACTAGTTTCCACGAATGATCACAACCAAATGTCTGATAGTATTTGCTGTCTTTTTGGTACTTTCTAAGTACTATTTGGTTTTAGGTTTAGGTTTTACATTCTTATCTACTGTGTGTAAATACACATATGGAGGTCAAAGGACGCATAGGGAAGTCACAGATGACCCCTGAGAGGGTCATTTGATTCCCAAAAGGGTTGAGACACACCGGTTGAGAATGGTCTTTTCATTGAGGTTCTTTTTCTTCTTTTATTGTTTGTTTTGTTGTTGTTTTGTAGTTCTGTGTTTTATTGTGCTAAGTGTTAGCTAACATGCGGATCAGCTTGACCAACCCAAACCCTATTTGCAAAGGTAGTTTATTGTCCAGAATAAGGAGAACATTCACTCAGGCAGTAGCTTGTGTCACTACTAAGATGTGACTCAGCTGTTGCGTCTGCTTAAATGACTTCATATGTCACCGAGGTCTCCTTAAAGTGTCAGATTGCATTATCAAAAGTGGACATTTAGGGTGATTTCACGAGAAAATGAGTATGACCATAAATACTTTTCTGTGTCTTCAAGAATGAACAATGAGTATGGATCATTTTATTCATGCTGATATATAATATAAAACTGTTTTTCAGACCACAGCATTTTAGCATAAAATGCCACCAACAATTTAGAAGACTGTCTACTTTGCAACATCCTTCCGAGCACTGAGCTTATTATAGTCTAGTATATGTCAGGAGACACTATGTAGTGATGAGATTAATGTTTTCAAGATCAATGACTTGGGGGATAGTTATCAAACCAATTAATTGAATAAAAAAGTAAGGCAAAGCATTCTGTGTGAATCAAGATCTGATTTTCTTATAACATTTTATTCCAGCATAACTTTTCTGTTATTTTTAAAATTCAAACTTTATTATTGCTGTGTGTGCATGCTATATGAGGATGTATGTAACCTCGAGGTTGATCATCAACTTCATGGAGTTGTTTTTTTTCCTTCCACTTTTACATGGGTCTAGGATTGAACTCAGGTCATCAAGCCTTCACAGCAAGCACCTTTTATTCACTGAGCCATCTTGTTGGTCCCCTTTCATGCTATTTTTAGTACAACTTCAAAAAGTTGTTGTAAACTATAGGCACTTGTTTGAATTTGCCCAAGATTTTAGACTCTCTGCACTTCAATAGTCTTCTCAAAGGGGGAACAGGGTCATATTTTATAGTGTGATTGCCAGTATTCAATCATATGTTTATGTAGAACTTATGAAAATAGTTCTTGTTACAAGTACATAATGCCAAATGCTCAATAAATATCGTTATTGTTATGTCAAATATTTCTAATTAATGTAGCTGTCTGGCTAACAGTGTGTGGGACAGAAGGCACAGTGACAAGCAGAAGCAATTCCTATCTCTTCATTGGAGATAGTTGATCCCTGAACCTATTTCTATTGTTCTTGTTCTACTTTCAAAATCTCTATGCAGAAATACTAGTCTAAGAACTACTAGTCAATCAAGTATCTCCTAAATCACACACTCCTCTCCGCCCCCCCCCTTTCTCTTTTCTTCTTTCTCTTTTGTAACCCTTTAGCTGTGCTGGACACATTACCTCAGATGTCCAGATCCTCTAGCTAGATAAAGCTGTCTTGTGGTATCTAATGAATTGGGCAGTCCTTCCAGAATGCTTTGATGACTAAAAATACAGATGATGTGCCCGTCTTTTGTACCCGGGCTTGCTCACCCTCCTGCGGTAACATGTACTTCGGGTACTTTGTCAAGCAAGAACTTGTGTTGATCTGCCTCATGCATTGGTTCTAGCTGCAGTAATACTTTGGGAAAGGAACATGATCTCAAAATACCCATCGGGAGAAGTGTGCCATGAAAGGTCACAGCAGCGGGGCAGAGAAAGTTGGACAGAAGGGTTCTAAAAATAGAGAGCAAGTGATCAAAGCCGCAGTGACGAGGAACCTTTCTGGCTTTGGTTCCCAGGAGGAGGGCAGGTGAAGTCAGCAGCGCTGACCACTCTGCTGCCTGTTCCTCCAACACCCACAGTCTTTTTGCAAAAATGGGAACTGTTAGCATATATCTCAGTCCTGGGTGCTGATTGTTTTTAAGTGCTCTATAGAACAATTTAAAGCAGTCAAGATATGGAATAATATGGAGACTTTACCTTCCTGCCATATTTCCAGCATCACAAGGGAGGTCTAAACATTCTGAGAATGACAATCCATAAATGGGACCTCACGAAACTGAGAAGCTTCTGTAAGGCAAGGGTCACTGTCAATAGGACAAAATGGCAGCCTACAGAATGGGAAAGGATCGTCACCAACCCCACCTCCAACTGAGAGCTTATCTCCAAAATACATAAAGAACTCAAGAAATTAGACATCAAAAAACCAAATAATCTGATTAAAAATGGGGAACAAACCTAAACAGAGAATTCTCAACAGAAGGATCTCAAATGGCAGAGAAACACTTAAAGAAATGTTCAACATCCTTAGCCATCAGAGGAATGCAAATCAAAATGACTCTGAGATTCCTTACACTTGTCAGAATGGCTAAGATCAAAAACACAAATGACAGTTTATGCTAGAGAGAATGTGGAGCAAGGGGAACATTTCTCCATTGCTGGTGGGAGTGAAAACTTTTATAGTGACTTTGGAAATCAATATGGTGGTTTCTCAGAAAACTGGGAATCAATCTACCTCAAGACACTATTGGGTGGGCATATTCCCAAAGGATGCTCCATCATACCTAACAAGGACATTTGATCAACTATGTTCATAGCAGCTTCATTTGTAATAGCCAGAACCTGGAAACAACCTAGATGTCCCTCAACAGAAGAATGAATAAAGAAAATGTAGTATAATTACACAATGGCATATTACTCAGCTGTTGAAAATGACATCTGTGGTGGTGCACACCTTTAATCCCAGCACTCGGGAGGCAGAAGCAGGTAGATCTCTGTAAATTTAAGGCCAGCCTGGTCTACAAGAGCTAGTTCTAGGACAGGCTCCAAAGCTACAGAGAAACCCTGTCTCCAAAAACCAGAAACCAAAAAAAAAACAAAACAAAAACAAAAAAATATGACATCAGGAAATTTGAAGGCAAATGAATGGAACTAAAAAAAAATCATCCTGAGTAAGGTAAACCATACTCAAAACGACAAACATGGTATGTACTCACTCATAAGTGGGTATTAGCTGTAAGGTAAAAGATAACCGTGCTATAATCCACAGTCTCGGAAAGGCTAGGTAAAAGGGAGGGCTGAAAGGTGACATGGGATTCCCCTCTGTATGCTGTGAATACCGTTGGTTAATAAAGAAGCTGTTTTGGACTTGTGATAGGGTAGAACAGAGCTAGGTGGGGGGAAACTAAACTGAATGCTGGGAGAAAGAAGGCAGAGTCAAGAGATGCCATATACCCCCACTGGAGACAGACACTGGAATTTTACCTGGTAAGTCACAGCCTCATGGCAATACACAGATTAATGAAGATGGGTTAATTTAAGACACAAGTTAGCCAGAGATCTCCTGAGTTGACTGGGGTGGATGGGGATGGGAACTTGAGAGATCAGGTTAAGGGGGGGTAAGTGGATGGGGATAGTACTAAAAGAGTTGACTGGAAATGGGGGGCTGGCATTTCGAGGTCAGGTAGAAACCTGATGCCAGAGAAACTCCCACAGATCTACAAGGATGACCCCAGCTAAGACTCCTAGTAATAGCAGATTTGCAGCCTGAACTAGTCTTCTCCTGTATCCAGACTGGTGACTACCCCAATTGTCACCAGAAAGGCCTCATCCAGTAGCTGATGGAAACAGATGCAGAGACCCACAGCCAAACATTAGACTGAGCCCAGGGAATCCTGTGGAAGAGAGTGAGGAAGGATTGGAGGGGCCAGAGTGGTCAAGGACATCACAAGAAAACCCACAGAAACAACTAACCTGGACTCATAGGAACTCACAGTCTGAACCAACAACAAGGGACCTTGCATGGGACCAACCTAAGCCCTCTCCCTATATGTAACAGTTATATAGCTTGATCTACTTGTGGAACTCCTAACAGTGGGAGCAGGGGCTATACCTAATGCTTCAGCTGGCTCTTGGGAACCTATTCCTCATACTGGATTGCCTTGCCTGATCTTAATACAAGGGGAGGTGCTTAGTCTTACCACAACTTGATAGGCCATGCTTTGTTGACACCCAGGAAGGCTTGTCCCTTTCAGACCAGAAACAGAGAAGGAATGGACTGGGGGGAGGGAAGAGGAAGGGAATGGAAGGGAAGGAGGGAGGGGGAACTTTGGTTGGGATGTAAAATAAATAAATAAATTAAATTAAAACAAAGAACCTCTGATTTTTAACTTTACGAGTCACAGTTCTCTGGGCTACAAGTTCACGTTGGTGTTTTGTTTTCTCTCTGAGCTGTACCTTATGGTTAAGGATATCTGCAAAGCCAAGTACAGAATTTGGTGCCCACATAAGAAATTAATCAGTGTGTCCAGCCACGTCAACAGCATGAGCGGCTCTGAGTTCTGCACAGATTTGGTCTGGCAGAGAGACAGATAGTTTAAATATGCTGTCTACCTTTCTCTATGGAAATACAGCTCTGACAATAATGAGTTGAATAAATGAAGATGTGTTAAAAAAAAAACTTGGGCCACCTAGGAGAATTTTGGGACATTTGTACTTGTATATGTGTTTTCATTTTCTAATTCCCCAAACTGGGAGAGCAGACCATCTGGGAGGGATCCCATGGTTTCCCTAAAGGTGACTTTCCTCAGTAGTAAGACAAGCTTCCTGACATTTGGCCAAGAGACAGGGGATGTGTTGAAGTGGTGCCAAGAACGCAGAGCTGTACAAATGGTTCCCAACTCACTCCGTTCTCAGAGGCCCCGCTTGGACCTTCACGATGAACCCACTCCTTCCTACTCAAGGTGGCCTCTCCTCCTCTTCTTCTTGGTTGTTTTTTGAGACAGGATCCCCCTGGGTGACTCTTCTGTCCTGAACCTCACGATTTGGACCAGGCTGGCCTTGTACTCACAGAAATCCGCCTGCTTCTGCTTCCAGGGTGCTGGGATTAAAGGCGTGTACCACCACACCTGGCTTTAAAGAAAGTCCCTTTCATTCATTCCAAAACTATTTACAGTGTCACTCCTGGGCGCACAGCACTGTGCCAGACACTGAGAAGTAGTCAGAGATGAATCATGCCCCGATCATGCCCTCAGGGAACTGGGAAGGCAAGCCTGGGATAAACCACACACACACACACACACACACACACACACACACACACACACACACATTCACAAGTGAGCCAGTGAGCCTCTTGGCTTCTCTTGACTTGCGGTTGCTTACTGCAAAACTGAGCATAGTAGGTCATTTACAAGTGATTTGCAGCTCTTCTTAAAATACTGAAATATCAATGTTCATGTTAACTAACTGGCATTATTTCTGTTATAGAGTAATTAATACATACACTATTACTGCATAGCCAGTCCAGAATAGCTGGAAATGCCCGTGACAGCACATATGTTTGGGGTGGGCACTCTGAGACCTTTTGATGATTAAGGGGGGCAGACAGTGCCCTCCCTAATTTCACCCTTTGCTAGACATCCGGCCTGTCCTCATTAGGCTCCCCAAGCCAAAACTCACCTGAAGGCAATCGATCTTGGTTGCCTCGGAAGCTAATTCTCCCATTTGTTTTCATTCAAGGCTGCCTTGGCCTGAGCCCTTGAGCGAAAGGCTCTTAGGTTTAACTAACATAGTGTAGTTTGCAAGTCTCTGAGAAGCACAGATACGGATGAGAGGCTTCTCCCAAAGCAGAAAAGCAGAATCCTTCTGTTTCACCGAGGAAACACGCACGTTATGGTCCTAAGGGCTGGGCACTTTGCTGTTCTGTAAAAACAGGATATTTGGCTGGACGAAACATCCAGTTGTCTGAAGGTCACACAAAATCATACCCTTGCAACAATCTTACTGCAAGCGCATTCTTCGACAGGAGAATGGCTTCCTGAACATCTCACAGACAGACACTAAAGGTCTTCTGAAAATACGGGCCATGATACCCATCTCCTCTCCCAGGAGGAAGGAATGGTTCAAGTGATCTGAAATCTCAGTTCCTCTCCAGACTCACTCTGAGGCCCGTATGTTAGTCTCCAGTCAGTCAGCTGCTCCCTCAGGCCATTCCGATCGTTATGAGAGATCTTAAATATGAACCCAGGGAAAAGGAGTTATTGTGAGCTCAGGGGCGAGTTATGTTTCATATGGTCCTGAGAGAAAGCCTGGAGAACCGTTAGGGGACCCGTGGGAGCTAACATTTAGCTAACGAGTTCCATGGGATGGGAGAAGAGGAATGTAAATATTATGTGAACAACAAACGTAACCTTCAAGTTAGTATGTCCACAGTAGGCCTGAGGGCGAGACAGACTCCCACCAGAATTCTCAGAAAACCCCTCCACCGAGACCAGCAGGCTGGCTCCATCCCTGCACCTCTGAATCCTCTGAGTATACGTCTCAGAGGATGGGAGGGAGGGAGGAGAAAGGGAGGGTCCAAATTTGTACCAGACTGTGGCACCTGTGACTCTTGGGTATAAGCAAAGCCGTCAATATTGCTGACAGTCGGTCCCTGGAGTCAACCAATCAACCTGCAAATGTTTATCCAATCGCTATCTTTTATGATTTTTCGGTCATAATACATCTACTCATTCCTCTGACCTGTTGAATCTGTGTTTTTAGTATCTGCAACCCCAAATGAGTTGCTGTTCCTGGTCAGATGAGCAGTGCACCCCTTTGATGTTCTAGGCCCTCCAAAATACCTCTTCTGGTCTTGTCTCTAGAGTCAGGACCCAAGACAACTGGTGGTGCTTGAAAAGTACTAATTATTTATTTTATTTTATTTTATTTTGAAACACAATCTATAGTCCAGGCTTACATCAGACTTCCATATGTAGCTAAGGGTGACTTTGAATTTCTGATACTTTTGCCTTCATCTCCAAGCCCTTGGATTGGAGGCATGCACAACCATGCCAGTTTATGTAGTGTTGGGGTTTGAACCATAGGCTGTAAGCATGTCTTAGGCAAGTATTCTACTAACTGAACTATATAAGAAGACCCCAGTAGCATTTGGGGGAATGGAATATCTCAGTTTTAATCTTGAATCAATGAGTGATTTTTGACTTTTTCAGAAGACTATGAGCTTTAGAAACGAGAGGCAGGGTCAGGAATCCATTTCCTAGATTTTCCAATCTTAGCTTCTATGGAAAAAATTATCCCCAAATGTAGCCACTTAAAGCAGCAGCTATTAGATATTATAGATCCTGAGGTGGTATTTAATCAAACTCATTTGAGTTTTTTCCTGCTCTTCCTCTTACTGCGTTGGATGAGAGGACACGTTTGGGACCACCATAAAGACGATTGAAAGTGTGAGCTCAGCTGGTCCTGTCTTCCAGTCTCAACGCAGGTTCCTCACCTAGGTGACTGCTTATCACGTATGGTGGCTCACTATCTCCACAGCAAAGGCTCCAAGAACAAGGAAGAACCTCCCTGGCGTCTTTTGATATAGTCTCAACAGCTGTGTAGCATGTCCTCTGCAGGGTTCCCTCAGTTACAAAAACATGCCAAGACCAACAGAAAGTCCATGGGACAGAAATCGGACTTCTTTCTTGAGGGGAGGCCACACTGTAGAAGAACCTGGGAAATGTTGTAAAAGCTGTCTTTGGAATATACAACCTCCCACATTGGTCTCACCTGTCTCTGAATGCTCAACTCTTATCTAGGTCATTTCCTGTGTCTTCTCAAAAATGCCAAGCTGACTTTCCTCATTTACCTCTTTCTGTATTTCCCTTCCACCCAGCTAAGATACTCACACGGAATACTTCCCAGAGGTGGCCTACAGACTAACGCAGAATTGAAAGGGATTATTGGCTTGAGCTGAGGGGTGGGGAGTTATCATGATGGGAAGAGTTAAGGAGGTTTTGCTAAAGAGACTGCTCTTGGGCTATACCGTGCTGGGCAAGGAGAACTTTCTTCTCCCCTAAACAAAATCGCATATGCATACAAAGATACATGAGGAACATTCTAGACTGCTAAGACCCTGTGGGCACCGAGGAACCAGATTGTGAGGCTTCTTTGAAAAAGGAGCCTTTGATGACACAGGATTGCACTGGAGAGGTGAGAATGTGGGACAGAAGGGAGGTCAGTGGATGGAGGGCTTTGAATTAAGCAGGGCGCTCAGAATTCTTGTGTTAGAGCCTGTCTCCCGTTAACCCATTTCCTATTGTAGTGCCCGGTGTATTTTGTGCTCTCCATTAAGCCTCCTGGACAGGACACACACACACACACACATACACACACACACATGACACAGACGCTTCTCACCACGTTTGGATTACTGATACCGCTCACAAGACTCAGAATATAATAGGTGGCCATGTAACGCTAAATGAAAGAAAAAAATTGGGAACTTCATTTGACTTAGACTGGTCTTTGTGTCTGATCCAAAAAAAGCCTACATTTTGAGCAAGCAAAGGCTGGTGCTGTTCTGCACAGGACAGTAGTGTGCAAATCTCTTCAGAGGACACTGGGATTCTGTTGGCAAATCTACCCAAGAAGCCTGGGAAAACAGCCAGTAAAAACCAGCATCTTCCAGAGGAGCGGGGGTCTATTCGCAAACGCTGTTCATTTCTAACAAACTCTTTCCCAGAGGCACCCTGAGCAGCCCAATCAAGGAGGCTCTCACACCCCTGCAGCTATATAAACTGGCCATTCCTTGCCTGTTTTTAGAGTTCCGATCGCTCTGGGTCTAATCTCCCCATTTTCTCACTAACATTCTCCTCTGTGACATTCATGGGTGGTTTAGATCATTGTGAACATCTGTGTTCTCCTTTTAAAACCTAAGGTCACACATTTATAAAATCCTTGCTGTTCTTGTGCGGATAACGACAGGGAGGTTGGTTTATACATCCAGTAAGCCCTAAAGAATGCCCCATGGGCAGAGCGCAGCTTTCTTGGAAGCAGTTGCTTGCACAGGGTTTCAGAGCTGGGGAAGATGGAATGCTTCCTGGGACTGCCCTGGCTGTGGCCAACTGGGAGCAAACGTGTGAGCTCTTCCTAGGCCTCTGGATAGGATAACCAAGCTCAAGGAGAACCCCACTCCTACCTTCTTGTTATTCACTTGGGTCCTTCTCTGGGCTTACTAAATAAAGGTCTGTCAGGATGTCACACTTTGTATCCTTCTGGCTATAAAACATCTTGTTTTAATTTTACCCATGAGCAGACACTGCATTCTGAGATTCCAGTTCCAAATTTATGTCATTTCTAAGGTGACACATACATGAAAATGATAATTAAGAAAAAGATTTATTATTTTATGTCTGTGCACCACACTGGAACTGGAGTTATAAACAGTTGTGAGCTAAGGTCGTGATCCAGATGTGGAAACAGAGATCTCTTCTATGTTCATGACCTAAACCCATTACAACAGCCTCCAACAGTACCATGGGCTCTGTGAGCAGGCTTGCCACTTGGTAAATTCTCGGGCTTCCTTCCTAGTTTATTGGATGAGAAACCTCAGGGTGGGGTTCAGCAATCTTCACTGAACAGGTCTTCCAGAAGATTCTGGAGATGCCAAAGTTGATGACCATTAACTACAAAGCCACTCTTAGCACAGAATGATGGCTTCGGAGGAATTAAGAGTCAATTTCCATAGCATTCGCACTGAGCAGATACAGCTTCTCGGGCTAAACTGAGTCATTACCTAAGTGCCATTGTATGGGACAAATTCCAGGAAACGTTTATGTACGAATGAGGCTAAATGCCCTAATATCTTAGGCAGCTTTGGGCCACACAAAATGAATTGGTTTTCCTTGATGAGAACCTGTCTAATTTTGTGTGATCCAGTATCCTGCAGGATTTCTCAGAACTTTTAATTCACAAATGTTTAATTACGATTCTCTACAAGAGGATATTCTCTGTCCTATAAAGTATGTCTTCTACTTTAATTCCGGTTTTCTAGATTTGTCTTAATTTCTCAAATAAAGTCCCGCTTGTTTGAAAAAGAACATTTTCCCCACCTCCTACAAAACATAAGCCTAAATGATTGTGTGTTGTATTATGCGTAGACCTTTTTTTTAAGGGATATGTTAACTTTCATTTGTTTCTGGTCCACTAATAGTTTAGAATTATTCTATATATGACTTTTATCTCTAGTCTCTATCTTGCATGTTCTGCCTTAGCTCTAACAGTGTTAAAATAAAGAGTCAATAAGCATGTCTTAGTCTGCTATGCTCAACTGTAGCAGAAAATCCCACCCTGGGCAGTTTGCAGTGAACACAATTATATTGGCTCATAGTTCCAGAGACTGGGAAGTCCAATGTCAATTTGGTGCATGTGGGAAAGGCATCTTTTTGGGCCATCTGATGGCAGAAAGTCAGTGGGCAAGACATACCAGAAGAAGACTGAACCTATCCCTCCATAAGGAAGCCATGGTAGCTTCCCCATGACTCAGACTGGAGCTGCCAAGACGGGCTTAGCATTTTATTCTTGCAAGCAGAACTCTCATGGGTAATTTCTTCTGAATGGTGACACCGTTAATGCTGTCACAGCAATCATGTTTCCAACACACGGTATTGGGGGAACACGTTCAAGACCTAGCAAAGAGATACTGTGAACTTAAAGTGTTTGTAGATAGGATTTACGACATGGACTATTAATCATCCCAACCACACCAGAAGTTTAGAAATACCCTTGTTCCCCTCTTTACAAGTAAGAAAACTATATAAATAAGGATTTTTTAAATAAAAGAGGTTTGCCCAAAGTCACATGACTGGACATTGAGTAGAGTTGGTAGACTCAGAGTTTGCCATCAAACCCTAAGCCTTGAACTTAAGTCTGTACTTTTGTCCCCTTTGAAACAGAAACTTCGGAGACACTCAAAATGACCCATTTTGTCTGTTCATGTTCACCTCCCTCCCCCTCTTTTTTTAAAAAAATATCCTTTTCATTAAATGTGTTTTAGTGGAACATATTTGAGCAACATAATATCATTAATTATTTAGGCTAGGAGGGAGCTGGTAAGGGAAGGAAATTAAGAAGGGGAACATACTGGATAGAGTTACATCTTGTGTGTGCCTCTTTCTCAAATGCAGGCTTGTTCCCTGACCAGCTTTCACAGTGAAAGAGGCATTCACTGCCAGCAGGAGCAGGCCCCACTGCTGCCAAGACCTACTGCCAGTCACCAGCCAGAGACGGGAAACTAACAGTGAGCCGCCATTTTCAACACGTCTTAACAACTGAGGAGTAAAAAAAATGATCCTTATCTGGAGAGAAAAGGCATAAAAGGCATCAAGAAACTTTCCAGTGCTGTGTCTTATGATAAAATCACGGGCTAGGTATTTTCTCCTGTGTAGAGTTGCCCTCCACATTATTAAAGGTGAAAAATTTTCAGCCCCTGCTTCTCTCCTCTCCTTGAGTCAGTCTCTCTCTCTCTCTCTCTCTCTCTCTCTCTCTCTCTCTCTCTCTCTCTCTCTCTCTGCTTTTGAAAGGTTCATAGCTTCTGGGAGTCTCATCTGGCTCAGCTAGATACCTGCGAGGAAGGAGGGCAGAGTTTAGGCTCTTGGATGAAGCCAAGGAATGTTTGAGTGGCAGAAGCAGGGGCTTGTTGACTTTGCTGAAAATACTTCTCGAAAATGCCTCCTATAATGCTAGGCTGTGTAGCTAGCTCCCCCTAAGTGCTGCTCCAACCCCCTCCTTTTAAATAAACGTGTAGAGTCCCAGTCCTGTCCAGAGGAAGTTAGAAAATGAAGTTCACTGTCGCTCTCGCCGCAGGCATCTGTGTAGGTGTGACAGGGTGAATAGGCCCTTTGGGAATCTGAAGGGGAATCCTCTAGAGCCAAATTCCTCAACGAGGGCAAACTTCCATCAGCTGTGTAAACAGCGTGGCGCTGTGTGGAGGCCACAGGCAGTCTCCTGATAGTCGGCTACTGTGCTCAGGTAGGTAAAAGGAGCCGTGTTCCGTCCACCCCAGGGCTTGCAGGATGAGAGTTGGGTTTTGTGGTTCCCAACGAGTGGGTGGCTAGGAATTCCCTCTCCACTTCACCCAGTACAGAGGGCAATCTGAGTTGTAGAGCTGGCTGGGTAAAACCAACACCCAACCCAAACATGGCTCCTGGGAGCAAGTGAAAGAAAGGACAGTAACTAGAACTAATCACTCACTGGCCGCCATTCCAGCGTCTCGAGAGAGTCCTGTCCAGCGGGACAGTGTGTTCAGAGAACTGTTTATTTAACTATTTTCTTTTAAACATGAGGTTAAATTCAATTCATAGATCTTGATAAATAAAGATTCCCTACAACATCAGAGGGACGGCAGAAAATCCAGGAGTAAGGTTTGTGGGTCTGTCCAGCAATGCCTCATGTCCACGCTTTTACAGCTAGGGTGTTGGTATACAGCCGTACTAATTTCAACTCTTCCTCAGATGGAAATCTGGATTTTTCAGAGACTACTTTATCCCTCTGATATCCAGTTTGTTTAGCTTAAATAAATAAGGAGGAGACAGGAAAAACTAGGGCAGTGCAGTGCTTTAGGTGTGTCAGTGTGCAATGTATTCTTGAGCCTCTGAACAAATTTGTAAGAAGTAAATAACAGCTCTCCTTTGTGTAAACAGAGCTCTAACGCCAAATGACTAAAAACAAAATAAAACAAAAACAACAAAACAAAAAAAATCCCCAATGCAACTGCCACAAAATTCACAATGTATCTTGTGTTTAGATGCGATTTTGAATCATGCATCTTGTTTTAGCATTTTGCTGTGCCAGTCAGTTCCCTTCTTTCACACTGGGCATAGGAAGGTTGGCTGAAGCCCTGCCAGCATCCAACTGGGGGAACGGTTTCTCTGCTTTGGGTTCCATCTCTGTTTGCCATGGATGATATGATTGTACTGAGTTAATGAGATTTAGTCTTTTTAAAAAAATCAATAATGTCAATATTGGTTTTTTTTTCTACTGCAAGCTCCACTTCTACAGAAATAAAACCTGATCAAAATATTTACTTATGCAAGTAGTCCTAGAGGAAGTTGGTGCCCTGATGCAGAGAGGCATGGAAACTGCCAACTGTCCAGTTTTGCTACCGCTGGCTGAAAGAGGTCGACTTTTCATCTCTTTAGCGCTCCTTTAGCCTGCCTATGCCATCACAGGTTAGCAGAAATCAAGGCTGCATGCTGCTTTGGGGATGATTTCTGGAAGCTGTCCTGATATTTTGTTTGTGCTTTAATAAATAAAGCTCGCCTGAAGATTAGAGGGCAGAGCTGAACCACTAGTTAGCCATAGAGGCCAGGGAGTGGTGGCTCACACCTTTAATCCCAGCACTCAGGAGGCAGAGGCAGAGGCAGATGGATCTCTATGAGTTTAAGGCCACCCTGGGCGATATGAGATTGATCCAGCTAAAAAGAAACAGAGCCAGGTGATGGGGACTCACATCTTTAATCCCAGCACTGGGGACATGGAATCGTGGCCCACAGATTGAGAACTGCTGTGCTAGACGATACAGGACCGTGATGAGTGCTACCTCAGGCTTATAGATGGAGTCTTTTCATGGTGTCCTCACGACTAAAGAGGCCACAGAGCGCTCTGGGATCTCTTTTATAAGAGCTCTAATCCCGTTTATGAGGCTCTGCTCATCTGACAGAATCACATTCCAAAGGCTTCTCATGCAAATATCATCATATTGGGAGTTCAGTATCAACAAATGAATTCTCAGAAGGCACGGATATTCAGTTTACAGCAATGTGTAAAATCTTTATAGACCATGGAAGGGGCAGAATGATGCTTCAGTGAGCAAGCTTTGGTGCCCTAACTGTGATACCTGGACCCCACATAGGAGTGAAAGGAGAGAACTGACTCCCCAAAGTTGTCTTCTGCCCTCCAGATGTGTATCATAGCATCTGCGTGCACGCACACACACATACACACACACACACACACACTAATAAAGTTTTACTTACTTTTTATTTATTTTTTAACTAAGGAATGGTTCTTGTGGTTGGTCATCACAGGCATCTGCTGTCTCCCACAAGCGAAGAGACACAAACCCACAGAGTGTTGCTACCCTAGGGTGGAGCCCTGTGAAGGCGTTTCATCTTTTTATTCCTTTTCAACTGCAGCACTTTTCCTACTAGGGGCAGAGACCAAGCACATTCTCCTCTCTCTGGCTCTGTGTGTGCGTTCATAAGCTCAGGTACACTCACGTGGAGGTCAGAGGAGAACTTGGAAGAACCTGTTCTCTCCTTCTGCCATGTGTGTTCTGGCCTGGCGGCAAGTGTCTTTACCTGCTGGGCAGTCTAGACGCAACATGAAAGTGAGTTGCCAGGAAGAGGCTACATGTAAGGTTTTCATAGGTTCAAGTGGGCTCAGACTGGCTGGTGTGTGTGAGGAGGGGCTGTCATTGGAGGGCAAGAACTATAGCAATAAAAATTGTATGAAGATAGGGTAATGAAACCCACTGTTTTATATGCATTTTTTTGGTCGTTGTTTTTGTTTTTGCTTTCTGAGACACGGTTTCTCTGTAGCTTTGGGTCCTGTGCTGGAATTCACTCTGTAGACCAGGCTGGCCTCGAATTCACAGAGATCCACCTGCCTCTGCCTCCAGAGTGCTGTGATTAAAGGTGTGGGCCACAACTGTGCTGCGTATGCAAAATTTTAAAACTACTAATAATTCACTTAAGGTGCTTGTAGCAACAATAACGAAAAGAGAAGGCATTTCTTCTCTTCGTTGTTTAAAGGATTTCCGAATTTTAAAGGAAAGACAGGTTTAGTCTGAGCATTGCACCACTGTCCTCATGTGTGCCGATTAGGGAGGGGGACACAAAGGTCAGAGTTCACAGACAGCGCTGCTCTGTCCTCTGCAGGTTGGGGTTCAATGAAGGCTGGAGGGGGCAGGCCGTCTTTTGAAGTCTGGCAGCATGGTCCTTACCTGAGTGGTGGAAGATGCCCAAGAACCACAGTGTTCGCATTGGTTAATTTTCTCTTTGTTGTGATCAACGTTTGACACAACTGAAGGAAAGAAAAGTTAAAGTTTGGCTCTTGAGTACCGTGGTGGAGCAGTCAGAGTGGCAGGATTGGGACAACTGGTCACCTGGTATCTACAGAGAAAGATACCCCTCCACTGGTACTCAGACAGCTTTGCCCTTTTTATTCACAGCCCATGGAATGATGCCACCCACACTGAGGGTGGATCATCCCACAGTAGTTAACCCAGTCTAGAAATTCCTCACATCATCTGTGCATATGTGTGTGTGCGTGTGTGTGTGTGTGTGTGTGTGTGTGTGTGTGTGTGTGTGTGCATTTGAAAGCCAGAGGTCTGTATTAGGAGTTTTCCTTAGTCACAGTTTGATTACTGACTTAGTCACTGGCTGGTGAGAAAGGTCTAGGAATTTGCCTGAATCTGTCATTCCCAAGGCTGGGGTTAAAGGTATGCACCAGCAAGCCTGCTGGGATCTGAACTTCAGTCCTTACCCTTGGGCATGGGGCACACTTCTGTAATCCCAGCGCAGAGGAGGCAGACAGATTAATCCCTGGAGCTCACTGGCCAACTAACCTAGCAGAAACAATGGGCTCCACAGTCAGAGAGAGCCGGCTTCAGAAAGTGCGTGGGAGGGGCCAGGGAGATGCATTAGTTGGCAAAGGTGCTTGTCACGCAAGTCTGGTGACCTAAGCTCCCTGGAATGCACATAAAAAGATGGATTTGGTGGAAGTCGTCTGTAATCCTGCTGTGCTTACAGAAGGATGAGAGGTGGAGATAGGCGTGCACCCAGACTTCTGTGGGCCAATAGCATGGGGTACGCAGCAGAGGGGCAGAATGATGGGAGACCTTTCTCCAGAACAAGGTGGAAGGTCATGACTGCTGCCCTCTGAACCTTCACAGACCACACCCCCACACATACACATATGCACATACCAAAATAAATAAAAATTTCAGATTTATTCTCTCTCTCTCTCTCTCTCTCTCTCTCTCTCTCTCTCTCTCTCTCTGTCTCTGTCTCTCTCTCTCTCTCTGTGTGTGTGTGTGTGTGTGTGTGTGTGTAAGTGCCTCCAAAGACAGAAACTCAGATGCCCCTGGAGCTTGAGTTACAGGCAGTTAATGAACCATCAGGTGGGTACTAGGCCAGCTGGGTTCTCTTCAAGAATTATATAAGCTTTTAACCATGGAGTCATCTTGCCAAATCTCAATAAATTAATTAAAAATAAATAAATAGGGTGCTGGAGAGATGGCTCAGTTGTTAAGAGCACTCACTGTTCTTACAGAGGACCTGGGTTTGGTTCCTAGTACCCATGCCTGGTGGCTCGTGGTTGTCTGTAAACTCCAGTTCCTGAGGATTAGACACCCTCTTTGGGCCTCCATATGACACACAGATATAAATACAGGCAGGCACACATACACATATAATTAAAACAAATAATCTTTTAAAAATATGAATAAACAAGGCTGAGAGCAACTAAGGACATGATGTCCACTTCTGGCCTCCACACGTGTGAGAGCACACATGTCCTCACATGCACACACCCACAGACATGTACACACACAGCATGCAAACACACACAGACATGTACACACACAGCATACACACACCCACACACATGCACACACACAGCATGCACACACTCACAGACATGTACACACACAGCATGCACACACCCACAGACATGTACACACACAGCATGCACACACCCACAGACATGTACACACACAGCATGCACACACCCACAGACATGTACACACACAGCATGCACACACCCACAGACATGTACACACACAGCATGCACACACCCACAGACATGCACACACCCACAGACATGCACACACCCACAGACATGTACACACACAACATGCACACACCCACAGACATGTACACACACAGCATGCACACACCCACAGACATGTACACACACAGCATACACACACCCACAGACATGTACACACACAGCATGCACACACCCACAGACATGCACACACCCACAGACATGCACACACACAGCATGCACACACCCACAGACATGCACACACCCACAGACATGCACACACCCACAGACATGTACACACACAACATGCACACACCCACAGACATGTACACACACAGCATGCACACACCCACAGACATGTACACACACAGCATACACACACCCACAGACATGTACACACACAGCATGCACACACCCACAGACATGCACACACACAGCATGCACACACCCACAGACATGCACACACCCACAGACATGCACACACCCACAGACATGTACACACCCACAGACATGCACACACCCACAGACATGTACACACACAACATGCACACACCCACAGACATGCACACACCCACAGACATGTACACACACAACATGCACACACCCACAGACATGCACACACAAGCATATGACACACACAAAAGCACTCTAGTTTCCTAGTGCACCACCAAAGTTTGAGGATTTTCTGAAACAAGTTAGAAAGGGAAGTACAAATCAGTAATTATCTACTTCAAAGCTACTTTCAGACACACTAACCCATATAGTTAGTGTAACATAGAGATATGTGCTAAATCATTAAGAAAAGGCTCTAAAAGATGGACAGGTCTCTCTGTGAACATGTGGAAGGGCAGAGAAGTTTGGAAAGTTGAACAAGGGCCCGTTTCCTACCGAAACATTTGTACAGGAATAGGAGACCCGAGCGACTGCAGGCTGTGTGGTTGACTTCCACTGTGAACACTTTCCCAACTCTGGTTTGGTAAATGAGCAGCCGCTCTTCATCCCTCAGGTGGTATTATTTAGGCAGCACAGGGGGAAGCAGGTTGAGAATGTAAGCCTTTTAAGACTGGGGGAATACAGGAGCCGCTTCCCAAAATCGTCATGGAACCCCATTCTCTGGAGGGCGGCAGTGTAGGAGAGATTTCCATGTCTGGCTTAAACCTGGTGCTGCCTAAGGGTGAGGGAATTCCAGGGTGCTTTACTTTGTGCCTTGTGTGTATTCTGGAGATCTTTAAAAATTAGTTTCCTCAGGGCTGGAGAGATGACTTGGCGCTTAAGACCGGGTTCAACACCCTTATACAGACGAAACACCAGTTTCTTTGTTTAAAATATTGGAAACAGTGGCATCTCTGATTTTAAGGTATTCCTTCCCCTTGTGTTCCACTTCACAAAGACGCATGCGCAGTGCTTTGCCTTAAGACTCATAGCAAGCATTTGTGGAAGAAGAGAATCTCCGACTGCGTCCGCTCCCAGCCCATGACCATTCTCACTTTTGCTTTGTGGTTTTGGTCATGGTCACGTGTATCTACAACAAAGTTCAAATAAGTACCTTCGCTGGCAGACGCAGGCGACCCTGAGACGTGTTAGCCATCTGTAATGTATAATCATTATGGATAAGCACAGAGTGGAGAGGCAGGAGGCCTGGAAGCTCTTGGCAGCTGTACCGTCTGGTTAGAGAGGAAGGAAGTTACCGAGTTTGGACATTCAGTTCTGAGACAGTATTTCTGAGTCAACAGGACTGTAATTATGTATGTGGCCTAGAAGAGACATTTACGCAAGAGGAACATATTGTTGTCAAATGTGTTTGTGATTTGCTCACGGTTCAGAATTGGAAAGAAGCCTAAAGCAACTTCTGAAGGTACATGGCTGCTCTGATTGGCATGAAGTAAAGGTACCTGGATCAAGAGGGAAATAATTCATATCTTTGGCCCTCCACATCCCACCTCTTGCCTATCGCAGTTCCTTATATGTGACATTGCTATCCTTGCAGTGCTTTTATTCTGTCTAACCAGGCGGCACGGGGCATGTGTGTAAAACCATCCCTCTGGGGAGATCTCACATGAAGCCCGATCTGAGGTATCGAGCAAGATTTTGTCTCATTAAAACAAACAAAACCAAAAGAAAGCTTTTTAACTTTAAACCCCTATTCTCCTGTCATAATGATGAAGTGATTTGGAGAGCTGTGTTGAAGTTCATGATGGCCTCGTGTGGTTTAGAATAATTTGGGAAAAGCTAAAAATTCCCTACATTGAAGTGAGAGGCTTCAGGAGACTCTGAAAGCCTATTCTGAATTATGGCAGCCACCCCACATTTTATGGCTAGATTAGAGACGGAGAGATTAGAGGGGGTTAGGGAGCCTAAAGGAGGTCATGGAAGGCAAAGAAGTTAGCTTTCCTAACAGTGATTCCACTGATTTATTACCTGACCGGCAGCACCCTTCACTCAGGGTTTCTGAAGCTCCTAGAGCATCAGTTCTGTGATTTAAGCGTTAGGTGTAGACCAATGAATAGCCTCATTTCATTTGTCTTCTGAATTTATCTTCATTTCATTCTCCTTTTCAACACCCATCCAGGTATATTCTATTATTACTTAATGACATTTTCTGCTTTGGATAACTAACTGTTACTGAACACAGTGCTAGTTAACTTTGGATAACTAACTGTTTCTGAGCCCAGGGCTAGTTAGCTTTGGATAACTAACTGTTACTGAGCCCAAGGCTAGTTAGCTTTCTGTCACTATGACAAAGAGGCCTGAGGGACGTCAACTTGTGAGGAAGAACTGTTTGCTTTGGCTCACACTTTCAGAGGTCTAACTCCACGGTTGCTTTCAGCCCATCCTGGCAACATGAAGTGTGTTAGTGGTTTTCCTCGTGGCAATCAAGAGGAGAGAGCCAGAGACAGAGAAAGAGGCATTTGGGTCTCAAGAGCCCCTCAGGGGCCTGTGCCCGATGTCCTAACTTTTTCCCATTAGGCCTTACCTCTTAAAGAAAACCATCAACTTCCAACAGCGCCACGAGGTGGGAAAAGCCTGGAGGTACAGCCTATGAAGGAATATCTAATATCCAACCATAGCAAGCCTT
This sequence comes from Microtus pennsylvanicus, assembly GCF_037038515.1. Lineage (NCBI taxonomy): Eukaryota > Metazoa > Chordata > Mammalia > Rodentia > Cricetidae > Microtus > Microtus pennsylvanicus. Next base: position 75,090,190 of record NC_134585.1, on the reverse strand, counting down.
ACTAGATGTTGCCCTGAGGGCTTTTTGTATATTGTCTAATTTTCCCAACAGGCAACCCGATGCAGTACGATTTGTTAGCAATCCAATGGAAACAGGAAGAACTGTGTACAGGCAGGAGAACCAGCTTGCTCAAGGTCACACATCAAGTAAATGAAGCCAACTGTATGACTCTAAGTCTTGTTGTGGTCTCAGGCCACCACACCTAGAATCATTAACTCATGGGATTTTTAATATATGTATATAATTAATACAGTTTGGTCATTTCCATCTCTATGGGTTTTCTCTTAAAGATTAGGTGTTAATTCCCAAGGTCACCTCTACTCCTCATTAAAAGTTAACTTTAAGTTGAAATGATTTTTTAAGGCTATTTGGATGGCTCCGTTGGCTAAGGCACCTAGAGCAAGCCTGACGGCCTGATCAGTTCTCATGACCCGCATGGAGGAAGGCGAGAACAGGACTCTGAGAAGTTGGAGTCACAAAATAAAGTAATACATGAATGGATGTATGGGATGGCCGAGCGTGATGACCCGAATTTGATCCCCCGTGCTTCCAGGGAAGAAAGACAGAACTGGACCCCACACACAATAAGTTGAAAGGTCAAAAAACTTCCAAAGCGTTTTTACCGTTTGTGTTCTTCCTTTCTCCCGCCGCAGCAATCCATCTGTAGTTATTTGTTTCTGTTTGCATCGGTGCTGTTACTGTTGCCTTTTGTTTTATTGTCGTTGTTTGTTGCATTTTGGGACAGGGTCTCACTAGGTCACCCAGGCTGGCCTCTGATTTTCAGTTCTCCTGCCTCAGCCCCGCAGCGCTAGGATGGCAGGCTTGTGCTACCACGCTCAATTTGAAGTTGTGGTTAACGAAAGCAATAAACGATCAGAACCCCCAGTGACTTCAGGTTTTGAGACTCTTTTAGATCTTACTGTTGGTGTGTGTGCCTTTGTATGAGTGTGTCCACGGGAGCACATAAGTGAGGGAGTGCGTGGGGAGGCACTGGACCCTGGGGCTGGAGTTACAGGCAGTTAGGAGCAGCCCACCTCGCTGTTGGGAACCGACAAGGGTCCTTTACGGGAGCCATACAAGCTCTTAACTGCTGCGCCATCTCTCCAGTGCCTCCCTAAAATTCTTGAAAGCCCCTTTCAGTGCCTAACGATTCTCTCTTCAAGTCTTGTACCAGAACAAGATCAATGTTTCACATCTATAAATTCACATAAAATGAATTATTTCAGTAGATAAAGAGATTCTCCCTGCCTCTCCTCCACTACTGTCCTTGTATAGTAAATTAATCCTTAATTCTGTGAGAAACTAAAGATACTTACAGCTTACTTGGTGAGGAGGAGACAGTGCAGATTTCTTCACGGGTATGCAGCCCTGGCTGCTGCGGCCTAGAGAGAGGTCACAAAGCCAGTCAGCAGCAGACCTAGAAAGGGCAGCTGTGCATTGTGAAGATGAGAACCCAAATCATGTTTGTTAAATGTCAGCTGTACCTTCCAAAAAAAAAATGTCCTTTGAAGATGAGCCGGGGCAGCCAACCAGCATCTCAGCTTGGAGCAATTAAAGGTTTTCGGGTTTCCCCCTCTGGAATCTTTTTTTCCAGCTGACAGATTTTGAAGGTTCCCCAAGGATAACCATTTGTAGATGTCATGTTCCTTCTAATGGAGGGTTTTCAAAGTAAATGATTGCTTTGTTAGAACCTGGGGACTCTTGCTGGCTTTGTGCAAGTCCAGTATTAGCGGCTAAAGCAGCTGGGGACAGTACCCAGCCAGGCCATCCGTTTGTGCTCTGGTCCCAGCATGGGGTGCAGAGCAGTCGGGTCCGGGGCAAGTTACTCCGTTGGCGCTGCGTCCTGTTCCCGTGTAGGATGGGAACCGCAACGGTCTCTGTCTCATGCAGTATTGTGAAATAAGACAGGCTATGCAAATCCCATGGCAGAATGCTTGGCCCGTAAGAAACACTTGCTTAAATCTTAAATTTCATCCACCCCAGCCATGCAGTAATTAAAGGTGACTTATGATGAACTCAATTATTTTTAAAAAGACCTTCATAGAATTACCATCCACCCTGCAAATTATAGCCCCGTAATACTAGAGCCCTTTGAGGTTTTTAGTATTTTTAGATATTCAAAGCACAAAAGATTGCTTTCTCTATGTAGATAAGAGTTGGTAAAAACTTTCTGGTCTAAACTAATTTCTATTACATTAATCCTCGCAAACACATTCTGTTGGTTTTATTCCATGATAAGGTTTGAAGGAGAAAAGTGCAAGCTGCAGGTTTTGATACCAAGTCCCTACTGCCTGGAGAAAATAGAGACTGTGGGGTCTCTAAGAGTAGGGGGCAAGTAAGAGAACACAGGTCCAGGGAGATTCCATCCATGCTTTCTGAAACTGATCGCTGTAATCATAGGCATTACCTACAAATCGTGCTTCCCTTGCCTATAAGGTTTTGCACACCCTGTACTGAGCATGTCTAAATGACCTCCCTGGCTGCACAGCCACTCAGCACACGGCTTCATCTGGATTCTGGCCCTACCTCTCTCCATCCGTGTAAACTTGACAACTTGCTTGATTTCTTCATTTGTTTTTTCAGTCAGAAAACACAGACAGCAAAACACCTCTGTTGACTTATTATGAATTAAATCCATTAAAATTCGGCACCTGGCTTATAACAAATAGTGTGTAAGTGTCAGATCTTATTAGCATGGTAGAAGGAATACATCACGGACATTGCCTGGGTGTGGGAGCCACGCCTGGAATCCCAGCGTTCATATGGCTGAGAGAACTGTTTGAGGCCAACCTGAGCAGCATAGTGAGCTACAGGCCAGTCTGATCTACCATGTGAGATGGTGTCTCAAAAAACAAAAAGCTGCCAGGCATGATGCCACACGCCTTTAATCCCAGCACTTGGAGGTAGAGGTAAGGAGAATCTCTGTGAGTTCCAGGACAGCCTGATCTCCACAGTGAGAGTTCTGGGATGGCCAGGATACACAGAGAAACCCTTGTCTCAAAAAACAAAACAAAAGAAAACCAACAAACAAACAAAAATCAAAAAGTCACTCGATCAAGAGGATTGAACAACTGATGTTATTTTATTTGAGATATGGCCTTTGGACCAAAAAGTGAAAAATTTGAAGACCATGGATAAAATGGGAGCAAATCCACCCGTGTTCTCATTCAGCCACCAGTGAACTCAATGACACAGAGGGAAAAGCACAGAGGGGAGTGAGCCGGGGAGAAGTCTTCCCTGCCTGTTCTGATATCTTCAGTAGAAGCCTGGTGGCTCTGACATGGGGGTACAGGTGAATCGTTACTGGAAGCTGATGACGGAGGGCAGACAGAAATTCATTCCACATCGTCTTTCATTGAAATCCAAAGGGAAATTCAAGCCTCGTCCCTTCCCCAGCCAAGCCATCGCTTTACACAGAACTGCATTTAGCTTCCTGTTATTTTCTTTTTTAGTTATATACATTTTTAAAAAACACACTGTATTAAATAGCAGGACAGCAAATGATGGGACATTCAACACTGCACTGAAACATCCAAAGAGCCTGGGTAAGCCAGGTGAGGAGACGCACATGGAGTCAGGAGAGCCAGGGATGCTGCCAATGCCGCTCGTTCCCTAATCTGTAACAGACCTGCATTGGGAGGGCAAGCCTTCTGACTGCTGCCACCGGGCCAGGTGCTGCTTAAACCATTTCTGCATCTCCTCCTCCGTGAGGCCCACCTCGTTGGCGATGAGGCACAGTGTGGTGGGGTTGGGATGCTTGTTGACCTTGTTGTTATATGAGTTACCATGGCCTACAGAGCAAGTTCCAGGACAGGCTCCAAAGCTACACAGGGAAACCCTGCTTTGAAAAAGAAGGAGGAGGAGGAGGAAGACGAGGAGGAAGAGGAAAGGAGGAGAAAAGGAGAGGGAGAAGGAGAAAAGGAGAGGGAGAAGAAGAAAAGGAGAGGGAGAAGAAGAAGAGGAGGAGGAGGAGGAGGAGGAGGAGGAGGAGGAGGAGGAGGAGGAGGAGGAGTTGCCCTGGTCATGGTGTCTCTTCACAGCAATAGAAACCCTGACTAAGACAGCCTGGGAATCCATGCTGTTGTCTTTGGAATTTTAAAATATGGCTTTCTCTCAAACAGACCAGGAAATGTCATCCTGAAGGCTAGCTTTGATAGCGCCTAAAGGCTATCAGATATAGGCTGTTTGGGGAGAAAATATGCCAAGAGCCTTGCACAGTGCTGGAGGGAAATGGGAAGAATTGGACATGGTCATATTTCACTGTATGCATATATTACATGTATGAAATTATTAAGAATAAAAAATATAATAAAATAAAAATAAGATATATCTCTCTCAATGCAATGAATGAACTTAGCAGCATCAATAAAAAGTACAGGCAAGACCCCATTTAAATTCAATTCCATGTACTAAAATTGACATTTATAGACTATATGTGAAGGTAAAATAGATGACCTACTTCAAAAATAATCTTCTCTATGTCCTCAACTCTAGGGGTTCTAACCAGACTGTTACTGTTGATGAATAAAAGGCCCCAGAACTGGAAAGCTGTACTTTAAATCATAGAATTTTTTTCTTTTTCTTTTCTTTTTTTTTCACAAATAGAATCACCACAAAGTTTCTTTAAATAATTACCATTCATGGGTAATTATTTGGACCATACCTTCAAAGCTAAGTTTTTTTTTATTTTTATTTTTTTGTTGTTCTGCTTTTGTTTTTTGAATCATCATTTTGCTGACACTTTTTTGAGACCAGGATCTTATGTATCTTAGGGTTTTTATTGATGTAAAGAGATACCATGACCATGGCAACTCTTATAAAGGAAATATTTAATTGGGGTGGATCACTTACAGTTTCAGAGGTTCAGTCTATTGTCATCACGATGGAAAGGATGCAGGTAGGCATGATGAGGAGCCACAAGTGCTACATCTTGCAGGCAACAGGAAGTTGACTGAGACACTGGGTGGCAGCTTGAGCATAGGAAACCTCAAAGCCCCACAGTAACACACTTCCTCCAACATGGCCATACTCACTTCTACAAAGCCATGCTTTATAATAGTCCTACCCCCTATGAGATTATGGGGACCAATTCCATTCAAACTACTACATTATATATCTCAGGTTGGCCTTGAACTCCATAACTGAGTGTAACTTTGAACTTTTGAGCCTCTAGCTGAACCTTCAGAGCTCCTGTGTGCTGGGATTATAAATCTGGGCCACCACACCTGTTTTATGTGTGAACTATATCTCCAGCCCCTTTTGAACATCAGTTTTGAGGAAGTGCCAGTTCCCCGTCTGCATCTGTGCTCAAGAGGTGAGGGTAGCTTTCTCATGAACCCAGATGTTAACTCATAATTCTATACACTCTTTATGAGTATGTTCTTTTCTTTAAAAAAAATGAAAATGAAGCACCAGGGAGGTATTAGAGAAGCCTATGGAAGTGAGATAGATAACTTATGATTTTAAGTTTGAAACATTATAGCAAAAGGAAGAAAGAGGGAACATGACTATCCTCTTCAAAAAGTTGATACCTTTTTGTCTTAGTGACAGTGTCCTTTGCTTTACAGAAGCTTCTCAGTCTCACTTACTGGGAGAAGATTTTCACCAACCCCGCAACTGACAAAGGTCTGATCTCCAAAATATATAAAGAAATCAAGAAACTAGACCGTAAAAGGCTAATCAACCCAATTATAAAATGGGGCACTGAGCTGAACAGAGAATTCTCAACAGAAGAACTTCAAATGGCCAAAAGACACTTAAGGTCAGGCTCAACTTCCTTAGCGATCAGGGAAATGCAAATCAAGACAACTTTAAGATACCATCTTACACCTGTCAGAATGGCTAAAATAAAAAACACCAATGATAGCCTTTGCTGGAGAGGTTGTGGAGAAAGGGGGACACTCACCCATTGCTGGTGGGAATGCAAACTTGTGCAACCACTCTGGAAAGCAGTGTTTCAGTTTCTCAGGAAATTCGGGATCAACCTACCCCTGGATCCAGCAATACCACTCTTGGGAATATACCCAAGAGAGGCCCTATCATACAACAAAAGTATATGCTCAACTATGTTCATGGCAGCATTGTTTGTAATAGCCAGAACCTGGAAACAACCTAGATGCCCTTCAACGGAAGAATGGATGAAGAAAGTATGGAATATATACATATTAGAGTATTACTCAGCAGTAAAAAACAAGGACTTCTTGAATTTTGCATACAAATGGATGGAAATAGAAAACACTATCCTGAGTGAGGTAAGCCAGACCCAAAGAGAGGAACATGGGATGTACTCACTCATATTTGGTTTCTAGCCATAAATAAAGGACATTGAGCTTATAATGCATGTTCTTAGAGAAGCTAAATAAGAAGGTGAATCCAAAGACAAACACATAGGCATCCTCATGAATATTAACCTTCATCAGGCGATGAAAGGAGACAGAGAGAGAGACCCACATTGGAGCACTGGACAGAAATCTCAAGGTCCAAATCAGGAGCAGAAGGAGAGAGAGCACGAGCAAGGAACTCAGGACCGTGAGGAGTGCACCCACACACTGAGACAATGGGGATGTTCTATCAGGAACTCACCAAGGCCAGCTGGCCTGGGTCTGAAAAAGCATGGGATAAATCCGGCCTAGCTGAACATAGCGGACAATGAGGAATACTGAGAATTCAAGAACAACGGCAATGGGTTTTTGATCCTACTGCACGTATTGGCTTTGGGGGAGCCTAGGCAGTTTGGATGCTCACCTTAGGAGACCTGGATAGAGGTGGGCGGTCCTTGGGCTTCCCACAGGTCAGGGAACCCTGATTGCTCTTCGAGCAGATGAGGGAGGGTGACTTGATCGGGGGAGGGGGAGGGAAATGGGAGGCGGTTGCGGGAAGGAGGCAGAAATCCTTAATAAATAAATAAATTTAAAAAAAAAGAAAAAAAGTTGATACCTCTGGAACATGATAACATTACAAAATCAGCCATATGTAGTTTAAATCAAATATTCCAAGTCTGCCCCCCAAGGCCTTCTCTAGCTGGGGAGCTTGACAATTTATGGCTTAAAGAGGAAGAGTCACTTGTCTTTGTGGTATGACCACTGGTTTGTTGCCTGGGCCCTAGGGAATGAACCCACACCCATATACATATAGGTAGCACTAATTGGACTCAGTTAAAACATTTAAATAAATTTAAAAATATTCAAAGGAGGACATGAGGTTGGGATTAATACGTAATAGGGAAGGGGTCTGCCTTATTAATATGTAATCGTTACTGCCCTATTGCTGTGAAGAGATACCATGACCAAGTCCATTCTCATAAAAGAAAGCATGTAATTGGGAGCTTACAGTTTCAGAGGGTTAATCCATTATCATTGTGATGGGAAGTAGAAAGGCATGGGGCTGGAGCAGTAGCTGAGAGCTTTGCACTCTGCTCCACAGGTAACAGGCAGAGAGACCCTGAGTCTAGCATGGAATTTTTTTTTTATTGAAAAAAATTTCTGCCTCCTCCCAGCCTCCCATTTCCCTCCCCCTCCCCCCACTCCCCCCCCCTCCCCCACTCCTCTTCCCCTCCCTCTCCAGTCTGAAGAGCAGTCAGGGTTCCCTGCCCTGTGGAAAGTCCAAGGTCCTCCATCCAGGTCTAGGAAGGTGAACATCCAAACTGGCTAGGCTCCCACAAAGCCAGAACATGAAGTAGGAACAAAACCCCATGCCATTGTCCTTGGCTTCTCATCAGCCCTCATTGTCTGCTTTGTTCAGAGAGTTTGGTTTTATCCCATGCTTTTTCAGTCACAGTCCAGCTGGCCTTGGTGAGCTCCCAATAGATCAGCCCCACTGTCTCAGTGGGTGGGTGTACCTCTCGTGGTCCTGACTTCCATGCTCATGTTCTCCCTCCTTCTGCGCGTCCCCAGTTAGTTCCTTGGGCAGCTGAGGATAGGGAACCTGAAATGACCCTATCCTATAGCCGTACTGATGAATATCTTGCATAACACCATAGAACCTTCATCTAGCGATAGATGGAGATAGAGACAGAGACCCACACTGGAGCATCAGACTATGCTCCCAAAGTTCTAGCAAGGAATTTTGAAACTTCAAAGCTACCCCAAAAGCATGATTCCTACACCTCTTATCTCAAGGCCACACCTCCTATTTCAAGGCCACACCCCCTATCTCAAGGCCACACCCCCGAATCCCCCCCACACACACACACACACCACCAAGGGTTCATCAGTGGGGACTAAGCATGACAATACAGATGCCTATGGAGGCCATCCTCATTCATATCCCCACAGGAGGAGATCCGGGAAAGCGTTAGAGGAGGGGAGATGGGGTGAATATGATCAACTGTGTATACATGTATGAAATCTTTAAATAATAAATGAAAATTTTATTCAAAAAAGACAGAAACCTAAGAAAACTCAGAGCCCTTTCATAGCACTCATGCAGTCCCCTGAGTCATTTCAAAGACATGTCCTTGGTTATGCCCTGGGACTGAATTTTCCTTCCCACAGCTATGAAGCTATTTAGAGGGCCGGGGAGAACAGAATTGCTCTCACTCCAAGTCATGACCTATCAATGGGCAGGGATTATTTCCCTGTAATCTTTTGAATTTTCTATAAAAGAAGTAAAAAATAGATCGGGAAATACCAAAATGCATCCAGTAGGTAAGGGTAAACCTTATTTCATGAATGTCTTGCCCCACATGTTCACACAGTCGCCTTCATCTAGATATTTAAATTGGTTTGAACATACGCATCAGATTGCTCTGACTCACCATGGAATGCAGACAAAAGAATCTGGAAAATCAAAAATGAAGAATATTCAAAATCAATGACCACAGTGACTTTAAATGAAACCGTGTCTATGAAAGCGGTGTGTCGAGCTGCAACAGGCTGAGCGCTCTCATAAGCAAAAGAAACGTTTGAATCTAATGTATTCCCTTGTATATTCCCCACTGCACACATATGGGCACCTAGCTGTAAATAGACTCTTAGAAATCTTTAACACAGTAAGGTTCTACAAGGTAATTAGGAATAGGATTCCCGATTCCACAAATAGCATTGGTGAATACTGCAAAATCACAGCTCAGAAGATGCGCTGATATTTTAAGTGCCCGCCCATTCATATACTCTAAAGGCCAGTGTGAATAAAAGGAAAAAGAAATAATCTCTGGTTGTTGCTTTTTTGTAACGTGTCATCAGTCTGGGATGATGGGGTTGATCTGTGAGACGCATTTAGAATCTAGAGAGAACTCGGAACCTGCCTCTCATGCTTGAGAGAAGACAGTCTCGTCCCTCATCTTAATAACTTCCTCCATCTCTCTCTGTTGTGAACCAGTCTTGCTTAACTCTGTAATACTGCTTTGCCCATTCTTCACTGGGGCCATACAGGTTTCCAGGAAACTCTATGGGCTAAAAAACATTCCAGACATTCCTTAACACTGCCTTCCTCAAAAGGTTGGTTTCTTAGGCTCCTCAGAGAGAACACTGCCCACATGGGTTCACAGGGACCGCCACACAAGCCTGGCTTCAGCAGACAGCCAAGGGTGGCCTCCTGTCCCTCCCTCTGAAAGGCTCGCTGTATTCAATCCAGACTCCAGGAGACTCGGTTTTACAGGGGAGCTGAGGACACTGGGATCCTCAGTAAAGAAGAAGCCACGAGGGAGGCTGAGTTCCCAGCAACACAGTGAACCCACACATAGGGTGTGTGTCTTGGTATGATATGTGTTTTCTTTGGAAGCAGGCATTTAAATAAAGTTTCCTTTAGCAAAATCTTGCCCCCAACAAGAGTCTCAAAAGCACTTTTAAAGAATTCAAGAAACAGAAAGTCTACACTGGAACTCCTATTAGCTGCCTTTCTTATAAAAATAATTACAGGACAGACCATTTCTCTCTTACTCAATTTCAGTTTCTCTCTTTCTGCATCTTCTTTGTCCCCTTCCTCCTCACAGGCTTTGAATACATTCATTTGAGATATTATCACTCTCTTTTTACGATCAGGGAGAATGAATCTCAAACATCCCAGGGTGAAGCTTTTCAGAAAAGAGATAAGCCCCACAGGGCTTCTGCCACAAGCACTCAGACTCCTCCGTCCTGGTTGACAATATTCTCTGCCGGCCTCAGTCTCACTGGCCTGGAGCATGCCCTAGCTGTTCTTCCAAACTCAGCACCTTCATCTGGTTTCCACACTTTCCCCTTTATTTCGATGCTTCTACAATTATTTTATTTTGTGTATTATAGTGTAGGCATCCATCCACATGTGTGTGAGCGCTGTGGAGGTGTGGCACTGTGCACATTGAGGTCAGGGGACAGCTTTGTAGTTAGTTCTTTCCGTTTTTATGTGGGTCCAGGGATCGAACCTCCCAGGTCCTTTAGCATCTCACTGGCCCTTGTTTGTGTTTGTTGTTGTTTTGTTTTGCTTTGTTTTTGTTTGTTTTGTGTTGAGATTTTGCTATCTGGCTGTTCTCGAACGCAAAGCAATTCTTCTGCCTTGGTGTTAGAGGAAAGGATGGCATGTACTCCTACATGGAGTTATGCCACTGTCTTCTTTAGAGAAATCAGCTGAGCAGATTAATCACCTGGCTTGCCACTTTTCTAATTTCCAACTCAGGGAGATGTAGCTTTTCTGTCTCTCTTGAATGCTGGACAAAACCTAAATAGTCCCCAAACCGAGTAATGAACCCGAGTGCCAGGCCTACAGCTCTTGTTCTATGAAATAGGGGCTTTTGGTCGATTGTTGCAGGCTGTGACAACACACCAGGAGCCCCGACCAGTGTACCGTGTGTCATGCAGCCCCACCCTTCCCAAGAGACTCATGCGACCCGGGGATATCCTCAGCATGTGACTGGCGGTAGAAGAAAAGGCAGCTCTAAGTCCAGAGGTGCATCATTGGAAGAGGGGTACGATTCAGGAGTTGAGCCGTCATTTCACCCTCCAGGTGGATAGCATGAGGGGATGAGGGGAGAAAGTACTAGCTCGGGGACTCAGCATTTACCCCTCCTCACCCCTCCAGGAGCTGGGTCCCTGAACGTGCTACAAAATACAGCAACCAGGTAGACAGCACCCTCTCGATCCATTACACCAGACAACCTCTGACCTTGGGATCAAGGGCTGAATGTTGAGCATCCTCTGTCTGAAACCGAGACCCTCACCTAGACATTTCCGGGAAGAACACGTCACCTCAAGAAATCCCTGATAGATGACTGGGGGGGGTGAAAAATGAGACAGAGATAGCTACTTCACACTGACTTTGGGAAGAGTCACTACGGAGTGTTTACAAAGATCCCACAGATTGCTAAAATTAGCTCATTCTGCACAGAACTATCTGCTGCTGACTCAAGATGGTGACACAGGCAGGGCTAAGCTGTGAGCTCACCAGGAAGCTCATTCCCAAAAATTAATCTCTGGCAGCCAACGACCCAGTGCACACCAGCGGACGCATGCATGATGGGTTGGTTATAAATAGCGGCCAGTTATGCCGTCATCCAGAGGCTGTGTCTTTATTGCTGCTCCCTGCAGATCCAAGGACCTTGTGCCTGGCCTGTTGTCTCCACTACAGAGCATGGTGTGTGTGTGTGTGTGTGTGTGTGTGTGTGTGTGTATCTCTGAATGTCATTCTTCTAGTTATGATATGATATTAGAAAGCAGGTTAAACAATCTGGCCAGGACATCTGACTACTCTATGACACCACTGAGTTTTTGGTCCTGCCATCCTCAAAGACACCAACCCACTGAGCCTTGGATGTTCTTCCTATCATATGGAGAGCACATCCTGCCTGTTGACCTCGGGCCTGTAGTCAGCTTAGAAATGTGTTTGGCCAACTAGGCAGAGGACACGGTGTGGGTTAGGTGACGTTAGAGTGATTTCTCCATTATTAAAAATAAATGGTTTTGTTTCTACCTACGGGCAGGTTTAACCCAGATCTGGTGGCATGTTTGTGATCCATCCTAAGTTTGGGAGGCCGAGGCAGGAAGGTTGCTGCAAGCTGACCTGAGTCACAGCAGGGAGTCAAGGCTACTGAGATCCTACCTCGTAAGAAAAGACAAACAAGTACTGGCCAGTGCGCAGGAATGCAAGTGTCCACACGCCACTCAAAGCTGTGGTTTTAGTCACCTCTTCCACTCAATCAAACTTGAGTTCTTAGGGTCAGACAAGTGAACTATTTCACTAAGTTATCTCACCAGTCCTATTAAGTAATAATAAAAAAAAAAGGCCCCACCTTTTCCAGAACGGCCCATCACCTGCTACCTTCCCTCCCTTGGTGGCTGGCTTCATGCCCTTCCCACCTCTACTGCAATGTCTCTGTGATGCTCATGACAGGACCTCACCATCCCTTTCTGTGTGTCAGACGCATTCTGGTTCTGAATGATGGCGTTACTCCGCAGGTGTCAGGTCTGTAGCCAATGGCATTCCCTGACTCTGGAATTCACTTTCTGGCTCATTAGAGCTAGGCTGATTTCGTCAATGACAGAAGAAAGGCAGAAAGAAAATTGGCACATCTCTGGTTTTCTATTTTTGGAGCTCTGGAATTTTTCTCGTTGGGACACTGAGTACCCCAATTAGGCCTTCCTTCTTACTCATATTTGGCTTGATCGATAAATTACACAACTGATAATTAGGAACAGGAGCTCTGCGTGTGGCAAAGTGTGTGGGGAGAGGAGCATTCAGGGAAACACAGGACCGGAATGGTGAGGAGGGACAGAGGACACACAGGCCTGATGGGAAGTCTTTAGGCAACAGCGCGATGGCTGGACTCTTACTCACAGGAGGTCTGCCTGCTTTGTGGTGAGATGGAGTGTTCACTAGAAAGTCTCACTGCATCACTTCCTTTAGGATGGTTTCGTTTTGTATTTTAAAACCAGACCTTTTTGTAGCTTAGGCCAGTCTTGAACTCCCTCCTACTTGGACCTCCCAAGTGCTGAGATGACAGGCACGCGCCATCGTGGCTTGGTTTGTGCAGAGTCAATGACTGAACCCAGGAATTTACACATGCCAAGCAAGTATCTGTCCCCAGCTTCTAGCGTACCCTGTGCCTTTGGGGAAGGAAACAGACCTGCGGGCTGTGTAACCAGGGTGAAGTAAAATGTCTCGCAAATAACGCTGGCATTTCCAGCCAGTTTCTCCTTTCCAGCTCTTCAGGAGTTGTGCCTCTATCTTTTCAACTCCACGGATCCACAGGAGAGACAGACTGCAGAGGGTGTGTCGAAAGCATTTAGATAATGCTTGTGACTATCAGCTCAGCTTCTTTGAAGTACCTAGTTCACTTTCTGCCCGGTGTGCCCCCACCAGGCACATACTGTATGTCTCCCCCAGGGAACTAAGCCATAGGGTGGGTCTAGTGCACCCCTTAATCTTTCACAGTGGTTTGTGCTTTCTGGGTGTACTAAATGAACAACAGTTTGCTGGCCTTCGTTGGGTGTCTCTCTCTTGACACAGTACACAATAAGTGTGGAGATGTTGAGTGGAAATACACAAAATTATTATTACCATTAATTATAATTACTATTAACTGCTTGAAAAGACCATCAAAGTCTTTCAGCTTTCGTGTCTTACTTTCTGAACATCATGCCAGTGACAAGGACATTAGACAAGAGCAGCACCTGTCTCATCCATAACTGTCACCCTGCCTTGTGGTCTCTTTCATGCTCTTTCTCTTTCATGCTCTGGTCTCTCCCAGGTATTCTCTCTGGTGTGAGCTTTCCTACCCTCTAACATGTTTGATTGTGGGTTATTTGAGGCATACCCAGAGATCATCCTTGACTGTGCTGAGCAGGTGTCCAGGTTTCTGGAATTCCCTGTTGGACTCCTATAGGATTTTGTCGTATTACATGTAAGGACTATAATAGCTATTCTTGCCAGCAGGACCACAAGCTCACCAAGTGTGAGTCACCTGTCCAAAATTCCTGGGTTCTGAGAGCCTAGCAGAATTCCGGGCACAGAGAAAGTGTCTCAGAAATATTGTTGACTATATAAATATGATCCATTCTTTCCTTGTCCATTCCCACTTTAAACACACTTCATAAACCAAACCCAGGCACTATGCACCTCCATATATAGGTGACCAGGATTTGACAGGAAAAGCACAGCCTCAGAAAACAGGTTAGAGCTGGTATTTCTCTGTATGTACTTTAACAGAGAGAAAGTGTCTCACTGGTATTCAAACCAAGACCATGGGAATGTCCTTTTTTTTATTTTAAAAAATGTAAGTCTGAAAAACTTGCGGCTGAATAGAATGTTTCAGACAGCGTTTTCCTTTCCTCCACTGTGGGCTTGATGTACAAACAATGTGTAAGGCAAGCATGTGCTAGGCAGATGTAGCTGTAATTACTTGTTCTCAGATGTTTGGCTAACCACGCCTCTTAATCCAACATACAGTAGTTTAGAACAGAATTAAATTCTGCCCTTTAGGCAGGATTAGCATTTGGAGTTTCTTGTTTCTGTCATTTAAATGTTCCTATCCCAATATTTGTACTTTTCCGTTTAGAATAAATGCAGAGTGGGGGGGGTACAAAGAGTGGGGGGATACAAAGAGTGTGGGGGATACAAAGAGTGGGGGGATACAAAGAGTGGGGGGATACAAAGAGTGGGGGGGATACAAAGAGTGTGGGGGATACAAAGAGTGGGGGTATACAAAGAGTGTGGGGATACAAAGAGTGGGGGGATACAAAGAGTGTGGGGATACAAAGAGTGTGGGGATACAAAGAGTGGGGGGATACAAAGAGTGGGGGGATACAAAGAGTGTGGGGGATACAAAGAGTGTGGGGATACAAAGAGTGTGGCAGCAGTGTGGTTACCACGCAGCTCAGCATCCTTACTGGTTTGTGGTCCGTTGTCATGGATATCAGATTTACCACACCTACTTAGAGGACCTTAGAAGAGATTGAGAGACCCTCTCTTCTCACCAACCAATTACATTTCTTTTGCCAGAAAATGAGATGCTCCACCCATGAACTCCTAGCAATGTGGTCACATAGACGAGACAAGAACAAGGACAACAATGGTTGACATCCCAACATAAGTGCATGAAGTCTTCCGAGGTCCTGTCCCTAGATGAAGAGCAGTAGGCAATTATGGCTGCCGAGAGAGGAAGGATCAGTCTTCTTCAGAAATGAACCTCCTAGATTATCTAATCCCAAGTGGTCAGCCCTAGACACATGTACATATGAGCAACAGTAAATGGACCCAACTGGTTGTGATTGTATCTACACACACACACACACACACACACACACACACACACACACACAAACACACACACACGCATCTTATATATAATAACTAAGGAAGAAAAAGTGATGAATCTGAGAAAGAATGAGGGAGATGCAATAGGAGTTAGGAGTTAGAAATCATAAATATAGAACTTGTTCATGAGATTTTCAAAAATAATTAAAATTCTCAAATTAAAACACATTTTTAATTTTATAAGGAATAAGTAATAACTACTTACTCGCAAAATTAAAACTTTGTGAGAGATTACAATATGAAATAATAGGGGGGGAGTGGTGACACACGCCTTTAATCCCAGCACTGGAGAGGCAGAGGCAGGAGAATCTCTGTGAGTTCAAGACCAGCCTGGTCTACAGAGTGAGTGCCAGAACAGGCTCCAAAGCTACACAGAGAAACCCTGTCTCAAAAAACCAAAATCATCATCATCATCATCATCATCATCAGAGGGAAGGTTTTTCTCTATAACATGTTTAGAGAACATGGGGGAAATATCATGACTGTTAAACACAGGGAGACTCTGCTGTAGATGAGCCATGTAAATGAATGAGTAAATGAACAACCCAAATGGTTTCTCAATGTTGCATCCAAACCCTTCATGTATGGTAGTTTACGAAAGGGACCCTGCAGGTGGGGTTGAGAGAACCCTTGACTAGAAATCTGGGCATGCATGATCTAATTACTTTAGTATCTAACAGTGGGACCTGTTCCCATTGGTTTAGAGAACGGTACTTCAGGGGAAGTACCACAGCAGAAAGGGTGGGGTCGCTGTTGGGGAATGTGGAGGTTTCCATGTAGGGCTGCTGGAAAAGCCTTTAAGATACCGGCCCACTTGGGTGTGGTTTCACGTTCTATAAATGCAGGTGAAAGGCATGCGTGGGCCTTCTGGCTGCTGGATTCGGCTCCAGTTCCCAGTCCACACAGAGGACTGTAGATTGCTACTCTTTCTGAGAGTTTTTCCCCAGACAAATAAACCTTTGTCACACTCCATTCCAGGCTATTGTGGAACTCTTTTATATGCCAACACAGGGCCAGTAAGAAAACCCCAGGAGTTAAGGGCAGTCTTCACCCAAAAGCCAGCAACAGAGTCCTCGGCCCACAAGCATGCTGGATGAGTTCTGCCAAGGCTAGAAAGCGAGGAAGGAACTCTTCTCTTAGACTATACAGGAGTGCAACTCCTCCCACGCATTGCTTTCTGGCTCATGTGGAAGCCTGATATAATTAGTTTATGCTGGTTTACACCTAGAAAATTGAAGCAATTTGTTGTGGAAACAGTCAAAAAAGGATTCAAGTAGACATAATTAGCAGGTTGTAGAGAGATTTAGCCCAATTCCAAGGTACACACATGCCTAGCATTTATCTAGTTACATTCATGTCATGGACATCTAGGTGACTTTTAATTAAACATTCCCAATATTTATATTTTCACATATCTTAGAACTTCACTATGGAAATTTCTTTTTAAAAATTGGGTCAAAGGTTATGTACACTAATCAGTTCTTAAAATGAGTACTGTTGAATCACCTGGCAAAGCATTGCCAATGCAGCTCTCTCTATGTGTGAGCTGCAGTTGGTATTGGAAGGGGTGGATGGTTGAGGTTCACTGGCGTCCAGATCAGCAAAGTGTAGGGCTGAAATGACCACAAGCAAAAAGCATTTTTCTCATCCTTAGCTGGAGAGTCTGCAGGTGGCTGCGCCTCAAGAGTCCCTCACCTCGTTCTCTCCATGTGCATTGGGGGTGAACTCATTTCTTTATGCTTTTTTTGAGCAGGGCTGGGGGGGGGGGTCTGGCTTATGCTATTTGGTTCTTAAAGTAATAAAGACTCAACAAAGTGGTCTTTTGAGTAAGGATCATTCACGTTATGTGTCCATTCAAAGAACTGTTTATTCTGACTGAGGCCAGAGTTTCCCATGGGTACCATTTGACACTCTTGTAAATATTGCTTTATTCGTTTTGACTGGTGATAGCATTTCCAGGATGGCCCTGGAGCCCAACTGCCAGAGAAATCCCTGAGTGAAGACAGTTAACACAGCACCCAGCTCATGTGCCAGGACCCAGCAACTCGCTGGCATTTGATGGAGCTTTCTTCTGGATATGACTTGATTTCTTTGAGAATCTTCATTCTTTCACTTGGAAAGCTCTCTCTCTCTCTCTCTCTCTCTCTCTCTCTCTCTCTCTCTCTCTCTCTCTCTTCCCCTCTCTCCCTCCCTCCCTCCCTCTTTTCTTCCCTTTCTCCGTCTTCCTCTCCTACTCCCACTCCCTCCTCTCCTCTCCTTTCCATCTCTTTCCTTTCTTCCTCAGTGGTTAAAAAAAACTATAATTACAATTTTCTAGGTGTTTCAGTTTAGACAATCTGAATGATACTGGGTCATATCCAGGCATCCTTTATACAGAGCATATGCCTTGTCTTCGTCAGGACCAACCAGGATACTGACCCTGGCTGTGCAATTGTCAGTGTTTCTTCTTAGAGTATTTGCTCTGTGATTTGTTCGCCCTGACAGCCACAATGCACACAGGGCTTCTTCCCTCCTGGAGTCGCCACAACTGGTCAGAGGGATCTTCAAGGGACATGTGGTTTCTCACAGGTAAGCTGTAGAGGGTGTAAGCCCTATCTCAGGAACTTTGATTCTTGGGACATGGGAAGTGGGTGTGATGTGATCTTTCCCGTTGAGTATGTGCACATGCGCACACAAACATGTCTGTCTGTGTGGCTGTGGACATGACTAACACAGCCTTCTTGGTCTTCAGAGCCTTTGCTTGGGGTCAGCTCTAGAAAAGGCAGTGGTTCTGTCCCTGCTGTTCAGGCCATCTTGACTGAAAAGGCTGAGAAACAGTAGGTTGTGAATCCCTGTATTACACTATGCTTTGGTTGAGATTTGATAGCATCTTTTGGGTTGTTTTCCCAGATATTCCATGCTTCTTATCTACAGCTGTGGGGATTTAGGCTTTGCCTTAGGCTGTGATTTTTTAATCAGTGAAGTTGTGAAACCTTTTGACTACATTGTTATGTTGTTTTTTCCCTTGTTCACAACTGGTTGGTCTTATAATAACTGTTTTCTTTGCCGTGAAATGGAAAGATGTCCAATTAATATAGTTGTTTGCAATCTAATTTTGTTCTGATTTACTTATGGTATCAGAATGGAAATTTGAATTTAGCCAAGTCTAAGGTTATTATAATGAAGGGTACCGCTTCTTGTCTATGGGGTGCTTCCTGTGTAACACTATCCACGCTTTACAACAGTATTTAACCTAGTTAGAGACCCCAGGCGTCTTCTATGAGGCGGGCGTTGTTACTACTTACATTCCACCACTGAAAAAAATGTAGGTTTTTTTTTTTAATATGAGATGGGAGACAAGCTACTTAACAGTAAAATGATACAGTTGGGATCCAAACACAGACTGTCTTTCTTGATCAATCTGTCCTCTTCACCCCTGTACCCTAATGTCCCTTGGCATTTCAGGTCATTTGTAAACAATATTCCCAGGGACATTTTTAATTGAAATAAAAATGAAACCTAGAGCCACTTAGTTGTGGTGAAATAGAAAGAACACTGGGATAGGAAACCAGAGGAGTGAGCCTGGCCCCATCCTTAAATAGATGAGTTGTTGTGCTAGTCATTCACCCGCCCCAGCCTGTGTGTCCCTCATCAGGGACCCCTGAGCCAGTATTCACCCGCCCCAGCCTGTGTGTCCCTCATCAAGGACCCCTGAGACAGTCATTCACCCGCCCCAGCCTGTGTGTCCCTCATCAGGGACCCCTGAGACAGTCATTCACCCGCCCCAGCCTGTGTGTCCCTCATCAGGGACCCCTGAGCCAGTCATTCACCCGCCCCAGCCTGTGTGTCCCTCATCAGGGACCCCTGAGCCAGTCATTCACCCACCCCAGCCTGTGTGTCCCTCATCAGGGACCCCTGAGCCAGTCATTCACCCGCCCCAGCCTGTGTGTCCCTCATCAGGGACGATGCCAGCCCCTGTGTCTGTCATTTCACCCGCCCCAGCCTGTGTGTCCCTCATCAGGGACGATGCCAGCCCCTGTGTCTGTCATTTCACCCGCCCCAGCCTGTGTGTCCCTCATCAGAGACGATGCCAGCCTTCTAAGGCCCTTAAAAAAAACTTGATTTTCCCTCTTTAATGATTGCTGCAGGAAGATAGATTCGTTACCACTCCCATGTCATTTTTGACAGTTAAGGGTGGCATCAAATGAGTCAGTTGGCATTAGGATAATTGTCCTGAAAAAAGAACAAGAAGGCCATGATTAAACACCTCCCCCACCCCCGACAGAAAGCAAGCTAAGCATAGTGACTCAAGTGCAAAGTCTAGAAAAAAAATATTGGTAGAAACAGGGTGGGTATATTCCAACGTTCCAATTTTCTCTACACATTCATCGTTGACCATAGCAATGTAGGCGAACATGTGACTCATGGCTAATCATCAACCAAACTTGCTCAAGCCATTGTGGGGTAACAATGTTACCAGAGTTCTTCCCCCTAGAAATGAGACCCAGCCATAGCGGCTTGCTAGCTTTCTCAGGCATGTAACTTTATCGTGCAGCCTTTTCCAGTCCCACGTGTAATATCTAGACTGAGCTGTGTCCACTCCGTTCGTCTAGTCACGTATTTAAGTTCCAACACACAGTGTATAAGAATGTGACCTCACTTGGACATGGAGCCTCTAAAGTGGTTAAGATAAAATGGGGTTATATAGATGACCACTAATAGAATAAGACAAGTGCCCTTATAAAAAGATATTAGAGTTGGAGGGATTAAGAGCACTTGCTGCTCTTGTAGAGGACTCAA
The DNA here is from genome assembly GCF_037038515.1 of Microtus pennsylvanicus. NCBI lineage: Eukaryota > Metazoa > Chordata > Mammalia > Rodentia > Cricetidae > Microtus > Microtus pennsylvanicus. Next base: position 75,070,189 of record NC_134585.1, on the reverse strand, counting down.
GTTCTGTTCCCAGCACCCATATTAGGTGGCTCGCAACGGCCTGTAACTCCAGCTCCAGGGGCTTGGCGCAGACACAACTATACACACACATTTACATTTTTAAGAAGATAAGATTACAGAGACCCACATTGGAGCACTGGACTGAAATCTTAAGGTCCAAATCAGGAGCAGAAGGAGAGAGAGCACGAGCAAGGAGCTCAGGACCGCGAGGAGTGCACCCACACACTGAGACAATGGGGATGTTCTATCGGGAACTCACCAAGGCCAGCTGGCCTGGGTCTGAAAAAGCATGGGATAAAACCGGACTTGCTGAACATAGCGGACAATGAGGAATACTGAGAACTCAAGAACAATGACAATGGGTTTTTGATTCTACTGCACGTATTGGCTTTGGGGGAGTATAGGCAGTTTGGATGCTCACCTTAGAAGACCTGGATAGAGGTGGGTGGTCCTTGGACTTCCCACAGGTCAGGGAACCCTGATTGCTCTTCGAGCTGATGAGGGAGGGGGACTTGATCGGGGGAGGGGGAGGGAAATGGGAGGCGGGGAGGAGGCAGAAATCTTTAATAAATATATTAATTAATTTAAAAAAGAAGATAAGATTAAGATACAGACCATATAGATAAGCTGGGGGCAGTTATGTAGGGAGACACAAAGTGGACACAAGCTAAGGAGAGACACTTCAGGAGAAAACAGATCTCTTGATAGCGCGGTCTTGAACTTCTGGCATCCAGAACTATAAGAAAAGAAAGTTGTGTTGTTTCGTTTATCAACCTGTAGTGCCTGGCAATGGTGGCACTGGAGGCAAAATGCAGACGCTACTTAAGGAAGTAAGGGCAGTCAGCATACACAAGGAATACGAAGGATGCAGTGGGGATTCCCTCCTTCCCTGGGTGGGTGTGACGGTTGTTCTTGATTGTCAACTTGACTACATCTGGAACTAAAAGCCAAACGTGGAGGGCACACTTGTCAGAGATTTTCCTTAATTTGAAGTCAGAAGATCTGCTTCCTTTAATCCAGATCTTGAGGCAGGAAGACACACCTTTAATCTGGGCCATTCCTTCTGCTGGAAACCTGTATAAGGACATAGAAGAAAGAAGATTTTGCTCTTGTCTGCTTGCCCTCGCCTCGCTAGCACACCCATGCCTTCACTGGCCTTGGAGTCCGCTTCTTCTGGATTCCAGCATATCCTGAAGACCAGAGTAGACACCCAGTTGTGTGAGCTGAGCAGCTACTGTGTTCTCAGACTTCCTGTTCACAGGCAGCCATTGTTGGATTAGCTGGACTGCAGCCTGTAAGCCACCCTAATAAATCCCTTGCTATACCTATAGAGAGAGTCATTCTATAGGTGCTGCTTCTCTAGAGAACCCGACTAATACACGGAGGCAGGGTGAGATGCAAGATTCCACCTCACTGCTCAAAACAGCATGCAATCTAGACCTTATAAATAGGCATTTCTGGAACTTTCCATACAGCAGCATCAGGCCAAGGCTGGTGGTTAATAACTGAAGCCACAGAAAGCGAACCCCAGTGTAAGGGTAGAATACTGAGCCAGTATATGGAAAGCCCTAACTATTGTTAGGACTCTGGGGAGATGTTAATCTTATTATTCTTGTAGTTTTACTCAATGTTTAAATTTTTTCATATCAAACAATCTGGAAAAAAGTAATGTCTTTATTCTCTTAAATATTATTGTTTTGTTTTTGAGAGGTGGGCATGGAAATTGTGCTGTGTGAGCTGACTGACTTACAAGACAGTCATGTGGTGCTGTAGAAGAATTTAGGGCATAGCCTCTACAGCACCCAGTCGGAAATATACTTATGCATATCTGCTAGGGGATAGAGGGCTGGCTTTGCAATGAGCACTGGGCAGGGCTCACAAACACCTGTAACCAGCTCTCTGGATTCAGTGGGCAGCTGCACTCACGGGCCCGTACCTACACAGAAACACACACATGTGCACATAGTTCTTAAAAAGAAGTCTTTTCAAAATAAAATGTGTGCGTCAACAAAAGGAAATCTAATGTTATTATTCACGTTCGGTTCGTCTTTGAGGATCATTTGCATATTATGGGCCAATAGGTAACAAGGTCACTTAAAAGAAATTCTCAAGTCAATGTCTGACACTTTAACCAGAGGGAGCAAGAATGTTGCTTCAAGAATTGTTTTCTTGAAGTGCCTTGGACACAAGCAGGCTAAGGATCTGGATTCAGTTGTTCGTGTGTACTCCACTTCCGACGGAGCCGGTTAGAGTAACCTAGTGCTGGAGGTACACCAAATCAAGCCTCCTCTTGTCCTGATGACACTAATCCAACTGGGTCCCTGTATTCTCGTTCTTGGCTGTTTCATGCCTTTTTTTTCCTAGGGGGGTTGTTTTCTCATTTTCAGTTTTGTGGCCAAAATTCAGCTCAAAATGCACTTCTCTGGGGAAGCCGAGAAGGGTCACCTCGCTTGATTCTTTCTTCATTCTTCATTCTGTTTCGCTGTGTTCCTTTCTTTCTTGGCTAGGGCTTGCACTGAGTCTAAGAACAACTATGCTCTTAAGAATAAGATGACATGATAAGAGAAAACACTTGGGTGCTATTGTTAAAGCGAACAATAGCTTCTTCCACGCCTGTGGAGGGTCTGGCTTATTGGTCTGGCATGGGGCAGGGATGAAGCACCGCCAAGTCTTACCTCCAGGCGGCTCTGGTCTATGTTACTGTGACACAGGTCACAGTGGAGGTTTCTGGTTTTTCAGTAGCACCGTGGTGATTCAGCATAGAATAACTCAGAGGACTTTACTCCAGCCAAAACCTGTTGTCAAAGGCCTGGGAGCCTCTGCCAGTTTCTTATCCTATCAATGATGTTTTGTTCGTTGAAAACCTTTTAATTTTACCTGCAATCTCTATTAAATTATAAAAGGTTTTTGAAACCAGTGAACCTGTCATCTAGTTTTGTTCTGTAGAGGCTTGAGTATCCATAATCTGTACTGAGCCATTGGCAGTAGGTAGGATCAAACAGAACACATTTTTTCCCCCTATAACTACAGAAACATCATCTGTGACTTAGGTTTCTATACCCCTAATGTGTCTTGGAGTCTTATACTTTGATTACCTCTAGTGCTCCTCACTGCTTTTAAAATAAAATTAAAGATGTCTTATCATGGTGGGCTGGGCTGGTCTGTCAGTCTGACCTCCTTTCCTGTGAGTCCTTCCTGGGTCATTGCACTTCAACACTAGTTGCTAAGGCTTAGGGTTTGCGTTGCAGTTTTTATGTATTGAAATTATGGTCCCCAATGTGACGAGGTAAGAAGTGTGGTACCTTTAAGAGTTGGAGCTACTGAGAGATGCTCAGGCAAGTGACTGTGTGCCCACGGAGATTAAGGTAGCGCAGACACTTTCTACTTCTCTGGAGAATTGGTTATTGTGAAACCACTCCTGGGGTAGTTCCTTGGTTCCAGTTTCTCACCCGTGTCCTGATACTAGGCCCTCACTAGAAGTCACGTCCACCTGTTTTCTCTCTGAAGTCACCCAGCATTAGGCACTACATTATAGTAATGAAACATGGACGAATATGCCACCGCCTCCCACCCCTGGCCTGTTCTTTCACATCTTCACCTTTACACACGCCACTCAGCCCAAATGTCTTAGAGACGTTTCCTGGTGTGGGATGCCCCTCTGTAGGCTGTGCACGTGTTTCATTACCATTGGTTAATAAGGAAACTGATTTGGCCAATAGCCAGGCAAGAAATCCAAGCAGAGATAAAGGGAAAAAGAAGGTGGAGTCTGGGAGATAACAGCAGCTGTTGGAGGATCAAGATGTGAGGTAACAAGCCACAAGCCTCATGGTAAAATATACAATAATAGAAATAGGTTATTTTAAGTTGTGAGAGCTAGTTAGTAATAAGCCTGAGCCATCAGCCAAACAGTTTGTAATTAATTTTAAGCCTCAGAGTGTTTATTCGGGAACTGGCAGAGGGAGAGAAACCTCCAGTTATATTTTCCTCATTTCACAACCAAATGTTTTTCCTTCCATCATTTTCTGTCAATTGATTTTACTTATTTCTATCCAGTATATTACTACATGTTGATTTATTTCTCTTTGGGATTTACGATGAGAGTAGCTCTCTTGTTCATCCTGTGCCATGCCCTGGGGATAGATCCTGCTTCTAGACTCTGGTATTGTGTGGACTTGGTATATGTTTGTCCAGTGGACAGGTGAGCTTCATAGATAATGAATGGCCATGTAATAAAGTTTCTGTGATGAAATACATTAGAGTTTAGCTTTTTTGAAGCAGGGAACTCCTATTAAACAAAACAGCTAATTTAAAGTCATGTATTTGTTTGGCTGGTACTCTAAGTTTCTTATTTAAAAATTGGTAAGAGTCTATCCATGTAAAAATGTTCTTCATGAACCTGTAGTAATTTAATGAATCTTTGTTTTACTAGAGCCACCACCAGAAGAAACCAATTCTCCTATCAATAGTTGTGGACAATGAGGAACCTGGCCAAAGAAGCTGTGGTGCAGGAGACCAGGACAAGGGGTTGGGGCACTGAGTGTTCTAACATACCTGCCTTCTGGGCATCTCCATGCCTCTGCAGAAAGTCTTAAGCTAGGGGAACAGGGACTGCTCTTAAAACACTCAGAAGAGAACCAGCGAGGACTTTTTACAGCAGATCAAGTTTCAGCAAGATTCCTGACCCTGTTGCAGCCTTGGCCCTGCCGTTTCAGCACCACTGAAGGGATGGATACCATGGGCAGTGGTGATACCATGGGCAGTGGTGACGCCATGGGAGAAGCTGATGTGCGAGGCCATATCACACCAAGCTCAAGCAAAGAGGCCCTGGCAGTGGGCAAGGACCGAGTGAGAAGCAAGCAACAGCCTGCAGGCTATTTGATCACTTACATCATCCCAAGTGACAAGATGAGACTCCAGGAACTGGGATCCCAGCATCTGAGCACATGTGGCTTCAAGTCATACACATTTCTGAGCATTATAACTCAAGAACATTGAACACATGTTCAAAAGTTACAGTAACAGGTGATTTCTCACAGGTGATGCGGAGGATTGATTGCTGCTGGTCATGATTGGTTTCCTTTTGTTCTCTCTCTCTCTCTCTCTCTCTCTCTCTCTCTCTCTCTCTGTGTGTGTGTGTGTGTGTGTGTGTGTGTGTGTGTGTGTGTGTGTGTGGACCATGGCATGCATCTGGAGCTCAGAGAATAACCTACAAGAGACAGTTCTCTCTATCTACAGCATGGGCCCCAAGAATCAAATACTGGTTCCCTAACCAATTGAACCATCTCAAAGACCCTTGGTCTCATTTTTCTGAAAATAAAGTTTCAGCTAAAAGGAAAGAATACTCTGCAAGTGTGTTTTTATTTTTACAAGATTTCTGTCTCTAAGAACATCTCCCCATTTATCTCCTCATAGCACCACATTGGAATTTGGGAGGAGAGACAAAGAGTTTCAGATGGTAAAAGCACTTGCCTGGGACACTGACAATTTAAGTTTGATCTCCAGTTTGTACAAGGTAGCCAGAGAGGACCAAGTCCTGAGCCTGTCCTCTGACTTCCACACTTATGCCATGGCAACATTCGAGAAATACCAGCTTTGATCATTGCCAAATGCCTTAATGAGCTATCTACTCATTGTTCTTCAAATTTGAAATATGAAATATTCATATCTCATATGAAATAACCTAAGGCTATTTTAAAGTTCTAGGTATACTAATAAAGTTCATGGTATTTATTTTGTGAGACAACATCACACTGAGTAGCCCTGGCTGGTCTTGAACTTAGAGGTTCATCTGTTTCTGCCTCCTCAGTGCTAGGAGTAAAGGGTACATACCATGCCCCACTTAATTCAAAGCATTTTTTAAAAAGACATATCAATGGAATGGAATATATACCCTTTCCCTTCTTTTTAAAAATATTAATTTATTTTGTATTATGCATATGAATATTTTGCCAGAACACATAATATGTAACATGCATGTCTGGTGATCTCAGAGGCCAGAGATGGCATCAGATCCCCTGGAACTGAAGTTTCAGGTGACTGTGTGCTTCCATATGGGTGCTGGGAACTGGACCCTGATCTTCTGGAAGAACAATAGCCAGTGCCTTTCACCACTGAGCCATCTCTTCAACCACTTCATTTCTCTTCTAAGGTAGCACTATTACTTCTAATCTTTGTACTTATGACATCTCTCTTGATCTTTATAGAGTTGATTGTTATCTCTTTTCTCAATGTCATAATCTCTGCATTTCAGTTGATAAATTTAGTCCAATTATACTTATTATAATTATGACCTTGGGCTTATATCTACTGTTTTGTGGATTTGCTTTCTCCTCTTTGCTTTGTTCTTTTTCTTCCTTTCTTGTTTCATTTTTTCTAATTCCTTCTTTTGGATGTGTTGAAAATTTAAAAATATCTAAGGTGATGTTAAATTGCATTCTAAATATTTGTGTTTATTCCCATAGATTTGTGCTGCTCTTAAGCTTGCTCAGAGAAACTCCTTTGTGGTACGGGTAGTGGTTAATGTAGAAGCACACCTGATGAAAATGCTGAGTATAAATAACTGAGTGCCCAGCTGTGGATGAGTCATCTCTACCTATCTCTCAAGGTTTCGGGAACTCCTTGGAAGTGGAGAGCCTGAGAATGCGGGAACTGAGACCTGTGGAATGTTGGCTTGGGGACATGGCTGTGGCACGCGTCAATTCACAGCAGTTGTTTCAACCTCCATAAGACCAGAACAAGGGCAAGCCAGTCAAAATTCCTATGTGGATTGGGAGGGACCCCTGAGGACAACTCTATTCTGAGAAGCTATTGACAGGTGGTAGCTGCTGGGGAATGGGAGTTACTCTTATTTGGGGATGTGGCCCTTGTAGGTTGCTCATGACTTATTGGGTAGTAGCACAACTGTGTACTTATGGGTATCACTAATTGGATTCAGGAGGTTATCAATAACAACAACAACAAAAGGACATGAAGCTGGTAATAGTTTGAATGTAATTGGTCCCCATTATCTCGTAGGGAGTGGCACTCTCAGGGGGTATGGCCTTGTTGGAGGAAGTGTGTCACCACGGGGCTGGCTTTGAGGTTTTTTATGCTCAGGTATTTCGGTCGACTTCAGTTGCCTGCAGGACTCTCAGCTTCCGCGCCATGTCTGTCTGTGTGCTGTCATGTTCTCTCTCGTGATGATAATAGACGGAACCTCTGAACTGTAAGCCAGTCCTAGTTAAATGTTTTCTTTTAAAAGAATTGCCACCCTAAGACAAAGCTGGAAAGGAAATGGAAGGAAGTAATAGCAGACAGATGTGATCAGCATACATTGTATAAATTTATTGAACTTTCAAAGAATACAAAATATTTTTAGGTAACAAAATGATATTCCAACATGTGTCATATAAAAAACTTATAAATTTATACTCCTTTCCCCCTGCTTCTCCAGGAGTTGTCCAGAAGTGCATACTGTAGTCATGCTTCTGCATAGAAAGTCTCATGACCAATTTTACCATATCTACTTTAAATGTTCTATTTTGTTTTTAAAGAAATGAAAGGAAGCTGTTATTGGAAAAAATGTGGGAAACTTTCTCAGTTTCCTCTCTGGCCACTGTATGCCAGACATTATGTGATGTCTGCTTTGTCCCTTCATGCTGGGTTGGACGAGACCATCCTTCGGGGACATCACTGCCAAGGTCTCTGTACCCCATTTCGGGATCTCTTTAAAATTTACCCTGGAGACAGGACATCAGGGAGTCAGAGGAGGGCAGCAACAGCAATGAACCAGGGAAGGTGAAACCACTTATGTTGTATCTTTAAATCTCATAAAGCGGACATTGTGTGTGGCAGCTCACATCTGTAATCACAACACTCAGGAGGCTGAGTCAGGAGGTTTGCTGTGAATGTAAAACCAGCCCGGGCTACCCAGTGAGATCCTTCTTCTGTCCTCACTTCAAAAGTAATCTGCCTCATTAAGCATCCCTTCTGCAGAAGAATAACTCGAAGAGATATTTCCTTTTAGAAAGCAAATTGGAAGTTAGTGACCCTGGAGACACTGGAAATGATATAAGAATTGTCAGTCACCTAGTTTTAGATGCAAATGAAGACACTAACAATGAATTTTTATTCAAAATCTCTGGAGCAGGGACCAACCAAAGAGGTCCAGTAAAGGCAGCTGCTGCCAAGCCTGACAGCCAGAATTCAATCCCCAGGACCCACATGATGGACTCTCGTTTGCTGTCTGGACAGTCGGTACTCAGACTCCTGCAAGACATCCTCCGAATTCCACGCTAAATAAATAGCCTGCAAGAAGAAATACCTGGAGCAGGGGCTGGAGATGTGGCTCAGCGGTTGAGAGCACCTGCTGTTTTTGTGGAGGACCTGAGGCTAATTCCCAGCATGGATGCTGCAGGTCACAAACTGTCTGTGACTCCCGTTCCAGGGGATCGGACATCTACTTCCGTGGGCACCTCCTGTTTGTGGTACACACACACACACACACACAATTAAATTAAAATAAATGGAAACAAATCTGTGACAGAAATAAGGGCTCACAGGCTTTTAGTGACTTAATACACCATATGAGAGATTATGTTTGGTAATTTTTTAATCTTACTTTTGATATAGAAAACTGAGAGTGTCTTAGGTCTGAGTTATATTTGAGTTGCAATAATTTCATCACCTTACCACAAATACATACTCCCAGTCATTCATGACTCTGCCTCTCAAACACATATTCGTGTTGTATACTTTCCTTAGGATCTTCTCTTTATTTTCTCGTGTTTAGATCACAGCACCCTGCACATGAAGGGCAATCATTCACAATTTGTACTGATAGAAAATACAGCTAAGAATTTCCTTCAATGAGAGATGGATACTTTGAGAAGGAGAAATGAAGTCTTGTCAGTGTGACTCGTGAAAAATATATTTGGGGGACTATCTTTTTTTAATTTTTTTTATGTGGGCTATGCATGTGTGAACATCAGCTCTCTCTTTTACTATGTGGCTCCCAGATATCAAACTCTTGTCTTCAGGGTTGGCAGCCACGCCCTTTACCCTTCCGAGCTAACTTGCCAGCTGGAGACCACCCTAGTGAGACCCAGGCATGTAAGGATCTCCCCTTCTCTTCTTGTTTTCTCCTTAACCACTTTAGTAATTACAACAATTCTGCCAGCCTGGAAACACTGTGGCTTGGGGGGCAGGGAGAAGGGGCAGAGTTATCACCAGCTGAGTGTGTTCAGCTCCTCACCAGCAGAGAGCAAGGCTCTTGTCTGTTCTGTCTTCTGAGCAATTTCACGACTATTTCTTCACCTCCTGGGCTGTGCGACATTTTCCATTTCACTGAGGCCTCAGGATCTTAATAGTTGGGTATCCACCTGTTGGTCTGAATCCGGCCGTCCGCATACCCACTGCCCTGCGCTGGGGGGACACGCTCTGCTGTTGTCAGGACCCCAGTTCTGTTCTCTTGGGTTGAACCATGCTGGTGATGCCCTGAACGCTTCTGCCGCAACGTCCACTCTTCTTTTTCTGATTTGTATTAATGAGGCGGGAAACACACATGCGCTGATAGGCTTGGCTCTTTTCTGCAACTCTAGCACCTGATTAAAGAGGTGTATGTCGCATGGGTTTTATCACGTCAGTCCTTGCAGACGAGAAGCTGTGTTTTCCTTCTTGCTGCGTAGAACTGGTTGCTGATTCTGCTATGAGGCCTTGTGGTATTGAATTAAACCAATGCTATTTATGTAGAGTTTGATTTGGTCTGACTGAATGGAAAGCCAGCAGCTTTGGTTCTGGGGGTACGACTTATTTTAATCAGTTCTGTGTCACTTTGAGTCTGTTACGGACTATTTAAATTAATACATATCATTTAGAAACTGGATCTTGAAAGGTATGGTTCTTTTTATTCTTATTCATGATGTTTTTGCTCAATATCCCTGTTCCCTGGCCCTTAAAGCAGAAATGGGTACTGTATGAGGAATTCTGGGCATTTGCAATCCCTAGCCCTTTGAAAGGCAACTAAAAATAGAAACATCACTTATTCAGTTGCAGGTTAAAACATCTTCAGTTCCTTGTAACAATAATTTAAACATGCAGCTGTTCCTTTATGAATTTTTATGAGTTTTTTTTTCCTGTAGAGAAGACAATTCCGCTACAGAAATATATGAACATGGAGGCTTCCCCTCCTCCTTCCTCCATATTTCTCAGTTGCAATTCCATCTGTACCGAGCGCCAGTTTGGGCAGCCTCAGCCCAGAATCCTCAGCAGGAAAATCAAACCTCAGCTTCAAAATAAAAACCAAAGAGCTGTGTTTCAACCTTATCTTCCGCGATTAGATTCAGGTATGCTCCACTCGGGGCACCGTGCCTTACTGAGTTTCAGTCGTATCTTCTGCAATTAGACTCAAGCAAGTTCCATTTGAGGCCCTGTTCCCTAGAGCTAAAAGGCAAACACATCCGACTTAATCATATTCGTATTAATCAAAACATATTTGCAGGCAAATGTTCTCCCGTGTTAGCACTCCGGGATGGAGTTAAACAACCCTGACAGGAGACCCTTATTTTTCTCACATTTTCAGATGCCGAGCAGGTTTTCAGAATCTGGCATTCAGCATGGTTTGGTGGTGGTTGGGGAAACAACGATACATAATTCAGCTAAGGGTGGTTGTGTTTTCCTTTATTCTTTAAGCCAGAAGCAATTACTTTTCATTTCAGGCTTAAGACCTTCAGGCTTGTGGTTGGTCGCTGGGGCTCCTGGTTTCAGCATGTCTCCCTGGTTCCTCGCCAGCCACAGCGCTGGGCTGTGCAGGTAGCAGCTGGCCTGGGAGTGCCTCTCCAGCCCACATTCCTGGGCCATGAATTTTGCAGCCCTGTTTATCTGATGAAGACCTCCGGGCAGTGGATTGCTCACGACATTGTCACACAGACCTTGATGAGTGCTGTGGAAAGATACAGAATATTTTTTTCCTCTTGGAATGTCAACCCGTCCTGACTTCCCCAGCTCCTCCACCTGGAATGACTGCCACAGAGGCCTGGTGCCAAGAGCCAATGAAACCATTCCTTTGGCCATCAAAGTCAAGCAGGACACACGTGAGTCCCCTCTGAGAGCCTGTCACTGAAGCCTGCTCAGGGGATTCTTGAAAACTACATCTGTCCCTTCGATGAGTCCTACTATGCACAGATCTGTCGTTCTCCTGTACAGTGACCCCCATGGAGTCCTCTGGAAATTGAAGGTGTTAGATTTGACATTTCTCAAATCCCTGGTGTACGACGGTGTAGTGTGTGCAGGTAGTCGCGCATCGTCCTGTACGATTTCCATCAACCCACATGGCTTTCCACCTAATAGGATGCAGTTCTATACAAACACGGATTCCTGTGTGCTCTGTAGAGAACACTAACAAAGGAACTGTGAATTTCAGGGCCGCCCTCAAATTTTACAAAGCCAGGTGTTATCGGACATGTATGACGTGTGCTGTGCACATGCCACCTCATGGGTGTGCAGGTCAGGGGACGGCTACGAGAAGCTGATCCCCCCCTTCTACTCCTTCATGGGTTCTGGGAAATCAAACTCAGGCTCCCAGGCTTCTTTGGTAAAATCTTTACCTGCTGAGCCAGCTTTCCAGGCCCCTTCTCTTTTAAAAAATTTTTATTTATTATTATTCTCTCGTGTATTACAACCTGATCTCAGTTTCCCCTCCACAAGTCCTCCCCCTTCCCTGATCTAGGGGAAATGGACATCAAACAAACACAACATAATATGCTACAGGAAGACCAGGCACTAACAAAATCAAGGCTGGACAAGGCAACCTAGTTAGAGGAAAAGGGTCCCACAAAGGGGCAGCGGAGTCAGAGACCACCCCTGCTCTCATTATTTGGAATCCCACAAGAACATCAAGCTACTCAGCCATAACATACATGCAGGTCACCTAGGTCAGACCTCTCCCTACAGGCTCCCTGATGTCTGCAAGCTCCCAAGAGTCCCAGTCAGTTGATTCTGTGGGCCATGTTTTCTTGGTGTCCCTGACCCCTCTCATCCCTCCCATCCTTCCTCTCCCTCCTCCACAGAATTCCCCAAGCTCTGCCTAATGTTTGGCTGTGGGGCTCTGCATCAGCTCCCATCGGTTGCTGGATGAAGTCTCTCTGGTCTCCTTGGTGACGATTCTGCTAGGCTCGGGTCCCAGGACACTCTGCAAGCAGTACAAAGTGGAGGTGGAAGGTTCTGGCTGGGTTAGTGTCACAATCCCTCCACTTAAGGCTTTCTTTCCAGCCCCCCCTCCCCGTTAAAACAAACAAACAAAACATTTATTTTTGTTTTATGTGTAAGAGTGTTTTGCCTTCGTGTATGTCTGTGTACCACATGCGTACCTCGGCCCTTGGAGACACTGGATATCTTGTAACTGAAGCTACCAGCATGTGGGTGGTGGGAATTGAACCCAGGTCCTCTGCAAGGGCAGCGAGTGCTTTTAACTGCTGAATCATCTTTCCAGCCTCCCCAGACACCCAGGTTTTATATATATCCTATAATATCCTATAATATGACTATTTTTTAAATCAAGTATGACTTAAGGGTCTGGAGGAAGATTTTGTTTCTATCTGCAAACACCATCACCAACTTTAGCACACAAAACCTACTCTTCCCTTGGTTAGCAAGAATTAGCTGGGTTGGCTAATACCCCCCCCTTCATAAACCAGCTTATAAATTCATTAAGAGAGAGAACTGGAAATACACATATAGATGGGGGAGAGAGGCTGAAGAACAGGAAGTCCTCCGTTGCTGTGAGTAACCCCAAACATTTGTCTTAACATGTTCAGAAGACAGGAGCTCTGGCTACAATAGGCTTCCTCTCCTCTGCCTGGCTGCCCTCTGCTGGCACGGCTAGTGACTGAGACAGGGACCCAGGCTGGGCCTGTGGGAAGGTGGCTGGCAGTGACTTGTGTGTCTGCTGCACGGATCATCAACCCTCTCTTTAATGTGCCTTTGTGGAGCTGTCTTCAGCCTTCCAAGACACCTGAGCTGTTCAGCCGTGAACAGACATCGGTTCTGCCCTCCCATAACCTCCTCTGCTTGCCTCATCCCAGTGCCATCCGCTATGACTGGCAGCTGAGCCAGGTCCTTCCCCTGCCAAGCACAAACACCCTCCCCTGGTCCCTGGGAGGCTTCACCTCCTCCATCGGTGAAATACATTTACAAGGGTCGACCTGGTAATACAATGCTGGAGATAGTCCGAAACTCGAGATTGGTTTCCTGTTTCCAAGGGCGGCAGGATGTGTCAGCTGCTGAGGCAGCGCCCATGCCCTTGGAGAGGAGAAAAACAAGAGCGTGTGGCCAGTCTGTGACCTCTCCCTCCTGCTGTCCTGGGAGGGGACAGGTCTCAGCTCCTGGTCGGGTGACGACTCATTAAAAAGAGATGAAACACTGTGATTGTTTTCCCTTCAAAAATATTCAGGGAGTGCTCTATGGGAAGTAGAACCGTTAGTGGGACCCATTCCAGTATTATGGTTAATTAATTTAGGCGGCTTTAATGCTATTTCATTACGCAGCCTTTGAGAGCTGTTCTGGTAAATGCCTATCCCATAAATATGAACATGACCTCATATGCACAATCTCCTTTCAGAAGAATGAATATAAATTATGATGTGGTATCAATCTGCACACAGCCCTATCCAGACAGCACACAATGCCTCCTGATGCTCTGAACACGGTTCATTGTGTTTGGGAACTCGGGAAATCACTCAGATAGGTCGGCTACATTTTAACTCAGGTAGGCCATCCATATTGTAAGGCCACTGTTGTCAGTCTGGTTGCCTCCACAAACATAACGTTGACGACCAGTTTCACCGTGCCAGGAACTAAATGGCTGGCTTCTGCATTTCATTCTGAAACTAAGTAGTAAGCATTGAAGTGTTAGTGGAAATAGCTCAGTGCACAGGCAAATTATTCTTCTAAAACAATTGCATTTTCATTTATATATGCCATCATATTTATTCACACCTAAGATTTCAGCAGCTAAATTTCTATTTACAAAAGATGCTTCTGGAAAAATGCATAGGGTGAGCTAAGTCCTACTCAGGAACAATATGGTCCAAGCACAAGCTCACATTTCCAAAGTCCCCGCCATATGAACAGAATCCCTTGGAATGTCAGAATTTTAAAAAGAAAATATTTGGATTTCACCGTTTAGAAGGTGTGCTGTATTTGTTCAATATTACAGCCATCTCGGATGTTATTGAAAAATATTTATTTTGCCAATCTGACAGCCTTCTACATAGTTCATGAGTTTCGATTTTGTTTATAGTACTGTGCTTCCATAGTTGGCTTTGGATTAGATGAATGCCTGTGTTCTTGTAGTGGTTTATTAACTGGTTGCCTCCGAGAAATACTTTAAGCTGAAAGTCGTGCCTGAACATCAGCTGTAGGAATCGCCATTGTTGGGCTACCTTTAAATCACTTTCCCATTTCATTCCATCAATAAAAATACGTTTACCATGTATGGCCACTGACTGACCCACAGGCAACACGGTTCAGAGCCGCCTCCAGAGCACGCGTTGAAAGTTGTCGTTGGGGCAGAATTAAAAGGCAGGACCTCAATTAAGATATGTGCTTCCCTGCTCCCCTATCCAACCTTCCTTTATCCCAATCATCCCATTGCCCCAAGTTCTCCCCATCCTACCCTTCTCACTTTTCTCTCCCCATCTCCCCTTACCCCCCTCCCACCCCACCTTTAAGATCCCGATTTTTGCCTGGCAATCTTGTCTACTTCCCATACCCAGGAGGATAGCTATATGTTTTTCTTTGGGTTCACCTTCTTATCTAGCTTCTTTAAGATAACAAATTATAGACTCACTGACCTTTATTTATGGCTAGAACCCAATTATGAGTGAGTATATCCCTTGTTCATCTTTTTGGGTCTGGGTTACCTCACTCAGGATACTATTTTCTATTTCCATCCATTTGCATGCAAAATTTGAGAAGTCATTGTTTTTTACCGCTGAGTAGTACTCTAATGTGTATATATTCCACACTTTCTTCATCCATTCTTCCATTGAAGGACATCTAGGTTGTTTCCAGGTTCTGGCTATTACAAATGATGCTGCTATTAACATAGTTGAACAAATGCCCTTGTCATATGATCGGGCTTTGTGGGAGCCTAGCCAGTTTGGATGTTCTCCTTCCTAGACCAGGATGGAGGGGGGAGGACTTTGGACTTTCCACAGGGCAGGGAACCCTGACTGCTCTTCAGACTGGAGAGGGAGGGGGAGAGAAGTAGGGGGAGAAGGGAGGAGTGGGGGAGGGGGGAGGAGTGGGAGACTGGGAGGAGGCAGAAATTATTTTCTCAATAATAAAAAAAAAAGGCAGGACCTCCCAAAGATGACTACATTACAGGGGCAGAGCCTTTGCGGATTAATTGACAATGTCATTGAGGGAAGGGGTCGGTTATAGCAAGAGTAGATTCCTAATAAAAAGAGCAAATTGGCCCAGGTTCTTGGTCCATGTGCTTGAGCTTTCCCCTGTTATGAAGCAAAACGGAGTCCTCCACCCCCACCCTGTATGGCCTTCAGCACTAGGCTCTTGGACTTCCCAGCCTCCGGCAGTATTTGTTAAAGCGACAGAAAATGGACTGAGATGGTAGAAACCATGAACATGACCCCTGTCATTTCAACACATTTAGAGATTTAGGAAGATGTTAATTTGTTTTACCATCAGCGCTAAAATAAGCTAGTATCTCTCAGTGTCTTCAGGAGATTGGTTTTAGGACTTCCCTGGGATGCCCTCTGTGAAGTGGTGTAGTCTCTGCACACCCTCCTGTATACTTTAAATAATCTCCAGGTTACACAGAGGACCTCCTGTAATGAAAATACTATGTTAATGCATGCCTAGCTGTGTTGTTTGGGCAACAACGAGAAAAAAGTCTATGTGTGTTCAATATTGACACAAGCTTTAGAAATCATTTCAGTCTATACTTGGTTGATTTGTCTTTATATTGCCATGGTCATAAAATACTGTCTTGAAGGCACAAGTCAGGAATCCAAACACCCCAGGGCAACTGTCGGTATTCTATATTTGGATATTCCCAATCACCCAAACCCTCTTTAGTGTGCTTAAGTTTTGATTCTGACCTATGTGACTCAGTCCAGTTCTGTATAGAATTCCCAGTCTCTCACTGTGTCTTCTGAAGCAGTCGTCATGCACAGTCTAGGCTTGCTTTGAACTTGAAACCCCCCTGCTTCAGCTCCCAGGGTCCTGGGATGACAGAGTCAGCCACTAGCTCCGTGCATTTTTTTTTAGCCTTTGTACTTCTTAACAAAGACAGTTATGAACACTGGAGTACGATAGAGAAGCAGGACCGTAGCTAGGCAGCCAGCATCTCTGCTGTGTGGAAGTTGAAGGATGTCTTGTTCCTTTGGACCACATTCTTCTAACAGGCTGTCTCACCCCTGCCTCCTGGTGGAGTGAGGACTAGAAGCAGAACTATTGGCTGGGTCAGAAATTGTGGACGTATTTATGACCTTGAACCTTTGCTTCTCGTCCCCAGTGGTTCAGTGTCTGCTTACCATCCCGTGAGTGCAAGGACTTCTGTCACAAAGAAGTCTCAGGAGCTGGGACCAGCATTTTAATTTGGTGCCCACATCATCATTTTCCTCACTGTTTCATGTTTCTTCCGGGACGCTGGCCCTCAATTCAAGGCCCCCTCGGTTGGCATCCAGTCTTTAGTCAGAATCTTTGTTTTTACCTAGAAATATTCCTATCTTTGTACACTCCCTTGTTCTTCCCTCTCAAAGTTAAGGTCTCCTGCTCTCCCTTGCCTTCACTTCTTCCCTCCTCTACCACCTTAGGTGTGGAGGGGAAAGAATTCATCTTCCTCTTCTACTGCATCTTGTTCCCTCCATTAGCTCTCTTTCTACTTACATCCCTCTACGAGACTGCCCACCGTGGGGTGCTTAAGAGGATTTGCTGCTCTTGCCGAGGAGCCCCAGAATTCATATGGTGGTTTACAACAGTCTGCGTCTACCTTTCTAGGGGACCTATGTCCTCTTCTGACCTCCACAGACATTGTATGTTCATGACACACATGCACACGCACACATACACATCCCTACATACATGCAAAACACTCATGCACATAAAATAAAAATAAATAAACTTGAAAAAAATCTACAAACGAGAAGTTCATGTCTCTTCTAGGGGGATAGAATGCGACCCACTTGTGAGGTGCTACGCCCAATTAAAGCACTCTTCTGTTTTAAGAATATTATATGGTATTACCCCAAAGTGTTATCCCAGTTTGCAATTCTGATCATTTTGCTTTCGTTTTTACTTTTTTTTTTTTTTTGATGTTTTCTCTTCAATTAGTTTCAGGATAAAATTCAAACTCCCAAATCTGTTATGCAATGACTGTGGTCATCTGGTCTTGTGTCTGTCTGTATCCACATGAACTATTTTATCATGACCCCCAAGTATGTTTTTTCTCAGACCCCCAAGTAATTCCATTTCCTGGACCACTCTTTGGGATGAGGGCTTTTCCTGTATCCCCCAGCGATTATTGTGCACCCCTGAGATATTTACTTCTTTCCACTGAGCCTGAGAAGTCTGGAGAGTCTTTGCACATTCACGCTGCATCCCCAGCACTGGCATCCACTGAGTGCTTGATGGTTGGATGAATGAATAAATACACAGTCAGGCAAGTTTTAAAGACAGAAGGATTGCAGCATCCTCCAGTACAGCCCAAACCAAGGCATAGTAAAACGCTTAGCAAGCAGATTCTACTTCTCTGAGCTTCAAGTGCTATT
The DNA here is from genome assembly GCF_037038515.1 of Microtus pennsylvanicus. Taxonomy (NCBI): domain Eukaryota; kingdom Metazoa; phylum Chordata; class Mammalia; order Rodentia; family Cricetidae; genus Microtus; species Microtus pennsylvanicus. The sequence goes on along the minus strand of NC_134585.1, from coordinate 75,052,421 downwards.
CAGCCTCAGACTGATTTATAAGAGATGAAATCCGTCAGCGCAATTCTCCACAGGACCTTTGACTTTCTGCAAACCTTTCAATTTCATAGATCTTTGTGGGTGTGGCTTGAAAACCCCATCCTACATCTCCACAGTAGGCATCTCTTTGACAATCTCTTCCGTTTGAACATTTTACTTGGAACATTCTAAAGCATGAAGGATGCCTCTCAACCCAGAGACTTTCATCCTTATTGCCGGAAAAAAATGGACTTCTAATGCTTTATAATAGCGACTTGACACAACTGTCAAGATCACCCTGCGGAAGCCGGCCTTTGATTCGGACCTCAGATCTACATTTGCCTAAGAGGCGGGAATGACAGCAGGGTGGCCTCCCCCACTTTGTTCTTAGAAGTCTTTTTCAATGGAGTTCTTAAAATTCTATGAAAGTTTTGGAAAGTAACCTTAACAATTTCTAGCCAAAATGGGGCTGATTTGGCCAAATCTCAGTGGAAATCATAAGATGCTATCGAGACAGATTTTTAGAGATAGACTCATTATCTTTGATTAGTTCAATTTATCCTGAACAAAAAAAGACAAAAAGGATGCCAGAACCCCAGCTCTTCACACCTGCTTGTAAAACATTTCTTCATAATGAGTTGTTTCCATAGCATATTATACTTAATTGCCCTATGGACGCTAGTGACATGTTATATAGACACACCAGGACATTTGTATAGCTACGACATGAAGACAGAAGTGAGACTGGGAAAGGGTTATTGGGGAGGGGATAAAGAGGAGCTAACGGGATGAGCACAGTCTAAAGACATGACTGTCTTTTACATAGCTCATCATGTGCAATGATGTGGTACCCATTTAATTCCTGCAGTCATGCATCCTACATCCCATGTGTCTGCTTGTGATCATTGTCCGATATGTCCTCCATACTTCCTGCCTCTGTTCTGACTTCTCTCAGTGATGGGCTGTGAGCTAGATGTGTAAGGTCCCAGAAGGCGAAACCTAAATGGCATTTTCCATGGAGCCTGAACAACATCCTATGGTGTCAAACATGTAATAATCACTTTACTGTCATGATAATGAATACGGGAATCTATAGCTCCCTGATTAAATGTGAGCATTGCCGAGGCTGTGGTTGCGCTATCTGTTCTGGTTAGATTTGTATCAACTTAGCACAAGCTACCGTCAGCCAGGAAGAAGAAACTTCTTTTGAAAAATGCCTCCATCAGACGGCCTGTAAGCAAGTCTTTGGAGGGATTTTCTAAATTAATGCTTGATGTGGGGGGTCCCAGCCTTGCTGGGAACCATGTGGCCTAGTTTCAGATCAGCGTATGAGTGCTTGTCTAACAGGTCTCCATGAGGCAAAGTCTGTAGACAATCTCGTACTCAGCAAGATCCAGTGGACTTCAGACAGCACAGACCGCTTACTGCTAGGGCCATGTGACCTGCACACCCTTATCTCTCATAATATTGATGATTCTTGGTGGTGTTTAGCATCATTTTGTCAACTACACATTGCTGTGGGAACTCCTTCAGCCAAGGGGCCTGCATACGCTTTTCATCTGCATTTGTAGTACATGAGACCATGCTCAAAGCAGGCTTGAGGGACATATGTGATTATTCCTAGAAAGCCCATATTTTTTTCCCTCAATTATTTCCCCCTAAAATTCTTTGGGAACTGGTGCATCTGAGATGTCTTATCTGGAAATATCAGCTGTCACACCAGACCCTGGGAACTTTTCTGGTTCGGTGCTGACAGGATTGGGAGCAGTAAAAGTTAATGGATAGTTGAAGAAGCGCAAGCTAACTGTATGCAGGCATCTTATGGAAAATAACCTCTATTTCCGTAGATATGTTTTACTAACTTTTGAATGCTACTGTAGCTCTGGAAAATGTGTGTCTGTGCTAATCACTTCTTAGCATTGTAAGGACAGGATGTGCCGGGCTCCCTCCACTTTTAGCCAAGCCAGCAAAATGACAACTGTTGCTTTTGGTTTAAAAGTTGTTTTGATGTAAAGCTTGGAAAAACATATTTGATATATTTTTTTATATCCTGGAGGTTAATTTGTTTATGCTGGAGGGTGGAAAAAACATGCTTGGTTTTGAAATATAAATAAAGACGGCTTGAGCTATTTGGGGCTGGCCACCTGCATGAAACTCATCTGGTACTCAAACACTACTTCATTTCTTCATGCCAATGCCCCTTCTGTGTCTTAGGACTTGAACCCAGGCTGTGGTAAGACCGAAGCACCACCTACTACGGGCAATGCCAACCCTAGGTAGGTGGCCCTGGGTTGTATAAGAAACCTGTGTGAAAGCAAGCCAACGAGCAGCACCTGTCTGAGCTTCCTGCCTCTGTTCCTGCCTGAGCTCCTGCTCTGACTTCACAGGATGGGTTGTGAGCTGGAGGTGTGAGCCAAACAAACCCTTCCACCCCCAAGCTGCTTCTGGTCACCCTACGATCACAGCAGCCGAAAACAAGCTGGAGCAGTATCATAGCCCTCAATGGTCTGGATCAGTTACCAAGAAACTCAGCCTCCCAGGAAGGCCACGAGGAAAATGCCCAACCTAAGCACTTCTTGACAACTCACGGGACACGTGTCACCCGTTTTCACCTGAGAGCTGCATTTGTTTTCATCATGCCGTCTCGAAGCTGAAGGAATCCAGGAGATGTCAGATTGGCATTTTAGGGGATAGGGGTGCGTTCCTGGGGTTGATCTCAGCTGAGTGAGTGTTCATTTGAAGTTGCTTGCTGTCTTGAAGGAGTCTCATCAGGATGTCTAAGCTATCTTTGAATCACTGTCTAGCCAAGCTGGTCTTGAACTTAAATTCTTCTTTCTTCGGCCTCTGGTTAGCTGGGATGATGAGCTTGCATTGCAAGGCCTGGAAAAATTAGCCGGTTTTCTACACCCTGGTTGTTACGTTGGTAGATCAACGAGGGAAAGACCAGAATGGTTGTTAAACTGTATTTCAGCAGTGCTGTGGACTTTGGATCTTGTGGATGACCTTGAACTCATGGAGTGCGCTCGCTGTTCCAGAAACACAGAAACTCCTGTCCTTGTATGTGAAGTTGGATGGTAGATCTACTATCTACATGAAGATGTGAAAGTCCATCATGAGGGAATAGCAGAGCTCGGGAGGACAAGCCTTAAAGCCAGAGCCCAGCCCTGAGAGCTGGGGAACCCAGTCTTTCCTTGTCAGCTTTTTCTCAGTCAGAAGACTGCCAAGGTTGATTGCCAATGAGTTGGACATGTTCACCCCCAAAACTGCTTCTCTGTCACTGCTTCCAAACAACTCTTTCCCTTGGCGGGATACACTCTTAGCTCAGAGGCTGCACCCACTTCATTTCACCACAGCGTTTAAAGACAGCATATAGCACATAAAAGTAAATAACATATTGTAAAATAGAGAGCTGCATAGACAGACAAGACAGGTAGATCAAAAATTTCCCCGAACAGGCTATGCATCTGTACAGTCAGCTGTTTCAGAGTTATATCCTGAAACCATAGCCTTTGGGTCACTTGTTCTCAGTGTTCCCCCATGAAAGAGTAGGAAGCATTTAGCCTAGAGACAACATTAAATGTACTGAGAAGCACATTTCCACTGTTCTGTTAGTATAGCTTCTACCTAGACAACCCACATGGATTTTGATATTTTTTAACACTGAGCTCTTAGGAACATTTCTTTCCCCTCAAAAAAAATATCCAAGTCTTTTCAGTGTTTGCGTCTTCAAGACACAGAATTAGACAATGCTTATTCATAGAACATGTATGTAATCCAATGTGATCCTATGCTAGAATAGGAATTTTAGTTTTGACACCTAAACGCATACAACAAGAGTTGACATTAATGAAGGTCACCAGCTCTGAGCGCCTGAGTCTCTCACAGAGGTTGGCAAGCTATCACCTGCGATTCAGAAATCCAAGGCCCTCTGCATGTGGCAATTTACGAGGCCTTAAACCCTGCTCATCTCACTCACTGGGAAGTCTGCCAGGCTTGATCCTGGACGGCTGCCCCAGACCCAATGGTGTTGGGAAAATGAACAGATTCACACGCTTTTCCTAAAACCCCTGATCTTCTAAGGCTTGAAATGTGGCTGGCACTAGAGGTTTGGTCAAGGTCTGGTCAACTGTACCTCCCTTGAAAGAAAAAGACCTTGACAGAATCACGGAGCAGCAGAGCCAGGTCAAATCCTGTTGCTCTGTGGGACTCGGTTGCTCCCATAACGTCTTGCACATAACACTTGGCATCGTGATTTGTCCCCAGTCTTTCAGTTTGGAGCAGTCTCACAACTCTTCCCGAGAGAAATTGCATTTTTAGAAAATAAAAACTTAATTGCTTCTGATTACAGCATAAGTATAAAGAAAACTGGGCAACACATGAAGGTCTGAATAAAATTTAAAACCACACTCCATCTCGCTTCTGACACAGAACCTAAGTTGCTACATGTCATTAAAACTACTTTTGTATGTTTGTCCATAAAATAAAACACAGTATTTTCCAAAAGCACTACTTTTAACAGCTACAGCATACCCCACAGTAAGAACGCACATGGCGTATTGAACCCCTCTTACTGTGGGATGCTCAAGCCGGCTCTAACTTTTAAAATGGTGAAAGAGAACATGTTCATTAATCAGAGTCTTAGCCACAGAGTCATTCCACGTGAAAGCACTGATTCAGCTTACATAGGATTTTTAGATTTAGACGCTGGAGAGTCTGGAATGAGAACAAGGGTAAAAGCACCGGGTTCTGGAGCGGAGGCTCTGGAGCGGAGCTGGTTCAGTCTGCCTAGGAGACACCACAGCGCGGCAGGAAAAGGCAGAGGGTGTGTGGGGCGGGGCGAGAAGAGCTGAGAAGCTCCCTGAGCTGAATTCTAACGGTGTCACAGTTGAATCAACTGACAGACGTGTTGAACCAGCTACAATGGTTAAGTTCCCACGCATTTCGGCAGACGGAGCTGCTTGGTCACGTGCTCGGTTTTCTTTCAGCGCTCACAGTTGCTCCTCTGAGAGCAGCCATGTGCTCTGTGAGTTTCATTGAAGATCTGCTTCACAACAGTGTGACAAGGGACAGAGAGAGAAAGATGGCAAGAGTCCCCAGAAGTTGCTTCCTTTGTGCAGAGAGCATTCTAAGACATCCCAAGGCTCTTGAAACTGTAACTCCTACCAAATCTTACATATACCGCTTTGCCTATACCTAGGTATAAATGTTAAGGTCATTTTTAGGCACAGCAAGAAATTTACCACAGTAATAAAATATAATACTTATGGTGATATACTGCAAGAAAAGTTATTTAAAGGTTAAAAAAAAAGAAGGTAAAGGATATCTTACATTCAACGGGTACCATGAGTACTGGCATTTCCACAGCTGTATGGACATACCAGCACATGTAAAGAACTCTCGAGCTGGGTCCAGCAGATGGTGGCTGGGAGCACCATTTTCACCATAAAGGAACAAAACAGGGTCCAGCAAGGTGAATTTGCAGTATCCAGTTGTCTGGTGTTCGGGCCGTCCGCACCCAGACCCATTTCTAGAATGTCTGGTGCTAACGCCTACCGCCGCCCGCCTGTGTGGACTGGTGAACTCTGCTGTAACACTCGGAAGCAATTAGCGGTGTGAACACCGGTCCTGGAAATCCTAGCATTCACCTAATTGGTGTAATTTAATTAAGCAGTTAATTTCCTTCTGGCATCAGTATAAAAGAAAAACAGGAGGGAAGAAAAATAATCGCGGATTATGAACTGCTTTAAGCTTTCCAGCTGCTGTGTCCTGAGCTATAGCCAGGGATCTCTGAAAAGCAAAGAGAAAAAATAAAGGAAAATGAAAATTACAGCTAAACTTTCAAGAGGCAAGGAGGGCATAATTTCTTTTGAAGGACATATTGGCTTGAAAATATTTATATTTCTTATAAATTAATGATTATGCAGCAATATAAGATTGTATAGAATGCCAAATTATACAGTAACATAAAAGCCCTGAAAACTGCCTTTGAAATACTCAAAGCCTTTGCTTCATCAACTGGTATTCAATAACACTCCCTGACAATGCTTAACCTCTTCCCAGTCTCCAGCTTATCAATCAATGAACAGTTCTAATGAAAATCAAATCAAAGTGACATGACAGATAATATCATAAATCTCTAGACAGAAGGAATGTCACGATACAAAGACTAAAGCAGCAGACAGGATGAGCCCAAATTAATTAGGACATCAGGAAGAGCTCTTGGTAAAAAGCGACGTAGTCACAAAAGCTCTCCCCTCCTTTCCTAAAGGGGAATTTCATGCTTTTCTTTCTTACAGTTTAAGTGTGTCTATATGTGAGTGTTTGTGCATGGGTGTGTGGATAGGAGTGAGGTGCGTGTAGAGGTCAGAGGAGGGTGTCCGACCCCTGAAGTTGCAGGTTGTTGTGAGCGGCCTGACCTGGGTACTTAGAAACTGAACTTTGGTCCATAGCAAGAACAATAGGTTCTTAGTCCCAAGCCATCCTTCCAGCTCCCCATGTTCTATAGTAGGATCCCGTGAGTTTCTATACATAATGTTCTTGCCCATTTCCAATACAGAATGGTATATATGCCATAGTGCTCCCAAAGCACTGTCTTTCTCAAGGCAACTTTCTTTTCCTTTAAAAAAAAAGGCTTTGAAACATGAAACATTCTTTTATTAAAGGCCTTTCTATTTTTTTTTTCACTTTTGAACTGTCGGATGGCACTGCTAATTAATCTTCAATTATAGAAATAAATTAAAATAACCTAAGGAATGAAAAGAGATTTGAGGCTCATGTACCACATGAATAGCATAAAATATCTCTGTATGCCAATTAGAGAGACCCTGCAGAGTCTTTTGAGTTTTGCATACGCTATTTAAATAAATTGTCTGAAAAATATAGAACGCAGCTACATATGCATGGTCATAAATTGCTATTTCACTTTAGTGTTCACATAAAAACTAAAACACGCACACAAGCATGCACACACATTGTATAGATAGTAATATGGGCCATATATAAATTGCTGGGTATAAACATAGATACTTAGAATGCAGTTTGACAGAATGAAATTCAGTAAATCATCAACAGTAAACAAGCCTACCATATGGCTTCCCATTCTTGGGTTTGTTTGTTTGGTTGGTTGGTTGGTTGGTTGGTTGGTTGGTTGGTTTGGTTTGGTTTGTTCTTGAGACAGAGTTTCTCTGTATAACCCTGGCTGTCCTGAAACTCATTCTGTAGACCAGGCTGGCCTTGAACTCACAGAGTTCTACTTGCCACTGCCTCCTGAGTGCTGGGATAAATGGTGTGTGCACCAACACCTGGCCCAGTCATGAGTTTTTCACTAGGTCAGATCCTTTCTGTGAAGCAGGCTTCACATCCAATCAGAAGGCAGTTGGCTGCTTCCGTAACTTTCATGCCGCGATTGCACCAGTGGCTGTGTCTCATCAACATGTTTTAAAATAAGGTGGACAACCCCACTGATATTCCAGAAATGGCACATGAACGCGTGCCTTACTTCACGAAATCTTTGCTCAGCTGCTCTCTCGGTTTGCTGTGCTGTCTCCACACTGAGTGTTCATTCTCACTCAACTACACAACTGTTCATTCTCCGTTCAGAAACCACCTCCCCAGGAAGCTTTCCTTGATTCCAGTAGGCATAGGATTTGCATTATTATATATGTTCGTGATATCCAGTCTTTTTACAGCACATGGTTTGTGAATGTGTATTGATATGATTATTATCTGTGTCCCTTCAGTCAATACACTAATTATATAATAAAATCTGTAAGTAGGAGTGCTGATTTTAATTTTACAAAGATTTAGCAAAACTTCAGAAAATGAAAGGGAATTTTCTGAAAATAATACTGACATATTATGCCAGAATAATTACAGAACTGGATAAGTGAGTCTGATGCTACTCAGTTCTTCCACCAAGCATCTGTTTTCTCCCTTTGAACCTGGCTAGTACTGTGGTTGCCTTGATCAAGATAGCATGGTCAAAAAACATGCTGTGCTAAGTCCACACAGAGCTCTTAATTGACCTGAGAGATTCTATTTCTCACCTTCAGGAAGCCAACTACCAAGTAAGGAGTGAGATTATTCCAAGACAAGCCACGCGCAGAGGCCCTGGAGGAAGAGACCCACATCGCTCAAGGACACGGGTGTTGCGAAAGTGGTTTCTCCAGCTCTAGCTGCCCCCAGCAAATTGTGTGTGAGTCAAAGAGAAGCACCTAGACCCGCCCTTGCCAAGTCCAGGGCAAGAAGCCAGGCAGTTGCCAGACACACAGACAGACACGAGAAGCAGCGAAAGTAAGATATACAGAAGGAGAGAAAAGCAAAAAGCCCCAAGGCGGACGGTAGAGGAAGAGAAACAGGTTAATTTAAGTTAAAAGAGCGAGCCAGAAATGAGTCTAAGAAGCTAGGCCGAGTATTGATAACTAATTAGAAGTCCCTGTGTCATGATTTGGGAGCTGGTTGTTGGCCCTAAAAGAAAAAGTCTGGTACAGGTTTACGTAATGAATGTCCCCAACAATGAATGAATGCCACGAAAAAGAGAAATCAGGCAGTTATGAGGCTTTACAAATTTTCCTCTTGTCTTCTTCTCCAACTCATTTTCCCATGTCACCAGGGAAGTGAATAACTGTATTAAACACTTACTATATACATGCTTTACCCGAACCAGTGTCTATAACCTCACAGGGTAGGCAGGTGTCATTTTCATTCGGTGAGCAAGAAAAACTCATCAGATAGCAAGCTGGCAATACCAGAATTTTAGCAAAGGGCCGTCTGAACTAGTAGGAGAGGAAAGGAAAAGGTTAACTTAATTTGGCTCCTATAATAACCACACAGTGTGGGAACTTCCATGTCTGCTATCAGGTGAGGCCTGGAGGCTTGGGAAGTCAAGCAAATAGTGTGCTAGCCCACAGCTGCGACCGGGCCAGGCTTCAAATGCAGCCTGCGAACCCTCCAGCACCCACTGCAGCTAACAGGCATGTGGAGCAATAGAATCACAGGCTTGGGGACAGGTAGGGGGCCTGGCATTACCTTATTTCAGAAACACTGAAAAGTCTTGTGAAGGCGGCCCGATGAGAGGACGGGAAGGGAATCCCATCTCGGGGTCGACTAAGCCCAGCTCTCAGTGCCTGAATGGAGGATCTAGCAATAAGAATACGTGCCCATCTGCCAACAGCTCTTCAGAGCGGCCAGGAGTGCTGCACCTAGCGACAGAAGTGGCAGCCGGGATCCAGCTGTGTCATCAGGCTTGGGGGATTTGGGGAAGGCCTTGTGAAAGGCAAGCCCTTCATTGATTGGTGGGGTGTTTCTTTCTGGGATTTGTTTGTTTGTCTTTGTTTTCATGGCATGTATTATTTGCACAAAACAATGAGTTTCATCATAACTTGCACTTTCCAGGAAACAGAACACCTGGGCAGAATCCCAAGTAAGAGACAGGATGGGGTGATGAACAGAATTGAGTCTAGAGAATTGGTGGAAGGCATCTCATGGGCTGTTCTGCGGGGAATGAGAATGGCTCCATTTGATTTTTAATTTGGAAAAAAACCCATTTGGCACAAGGCTGCTGCTACAATAACCCATGGATGTAGTGGGAGCTGTGGGGCTGCATTCTGCCACCCAGCTCCCGCCACCGGCTAGCTTATGCCCCGAAATAACAACACACAAACTGTATTCTTTTAAACACTGCTTGGCCCATTTCTATCTAGCCTCTTCTCGGCTAACTCTTGCACCTGGACTAGCCCATTTCTAATCATCTATGTAGCACCGGTCTTACCAGGAAGATTCTAGCCTATGTCCATCCTGGGTTGGAGCTTCATCACGTGCATCTTCCCGGGAGCAGGGAGCATGGTGTCCCTCTGAGGCGTCTGCCCCCAAGAGGAGAGCTGTCGAGTCTGAGCTCACTTCCTCTTCTTCCCAGCATTCTGTTCTGTTTTCTCCACCCACCTGTGTTCTAACCTATGAGGGCCAGCCAAGCAGTTTCTTTATTTTTTTAACCAATGACCTTCCTCCATCACATGGAGTTGATAATTTAGAGCTAGGTGGTGACATGTGGGTGGAGAGACACAGGTGGACTTGAGCCACTTTTAAGGAGACAAGTCTGTCAGAATACATGATTGATCAAATGCAGGAGCCAGGAAGAAACAGGAGCGGATATCACTTAGAGCACCTGCTTGCTCATGCGTCCACATGGACTAGGGGGCGGGAGGAGACGGGAAGACGGCATTGGGTTCATCTCAATTTTGTTGCTGTCATTAAATGAAGATTGGAACATTGTTGAGATCAAGGTGGCATTTGAAGTCATGGGCCTATAGGAGCCCCCAACCCAACTCACAAGACAGGTGAAGTTGGGAGAAAAAATATGGACCAGACAGACACACTGAAGCAAAGAAGCCAGAAGAAAGCTCTGCCACTGAGGTGAATGACAGGAATATTCCAGCACCACACCAAGACAGTTTTCCATCCACACCAGAGCAAACACGTCGATCCTCTGGCATTGCCGACCTGGTGTTTCACTGTCTGTATGAGGAAACAGAGCCACCCTACAGACAGCCTTATAGGGCATTGTGTAAGCACATATAGAGATACGTAACCATCTTAACTGCAGAGGACATTTTCCTTCACACACGTGCACACACACGTTACACACACACGTTCATTACGTATGAATTGCAAAGGCTTTCCTTCAAGCTATTTCTTCTCCCCATGAACTTAAGTATGAAATTCCCATTAAAAATTCCTCCTGGGAGCTTGCTTTCTCAGGCCCACTTCAGCCTCAGACCCTAGGAGAGACAGACATAGATCTAATCTCCACAGGGAAAAGACTCTTGACCTTGTAGAGGCTACAAAACACAGCAGGAGTGAGAATCTAATTCAAGTATCTCTGTATCCAAACCTCAAGCTGCATCGAAAGTTGATGTATTTCTCCACCTTCATGAAGAAACGGAGATTAGAGCTATGTCTTGACTTTAGAACCCACACTCTGGAACCATCACCCCTCCCTGTAATTCACTGCCTGTCCACTTGACCAAATACCCCTCATTCCTTCAGAGGTTCAAGGAGATCTTCCACACTGAGTTTCTGCCTAGTTAAGCTTTCTGTAAATGTTTCTATGTTGGAATCCTCAGGGTTTAACGCCAGTTCACAGATCCACGGTACTTTATTTATCATATTTCTAGCACTCGTAAGGCACATGGACCCATTTGAGCCCTCTGTCTCTTTTAATATCCCCAATCCCATGCCCAAAGACCCACCCCAGTGAAAGCTCATCTTGTAATGGCTAAAAGCTAAGGAAAGACTAAAGCAGGAAATTCTGCTTTAATCCTGAAGTATTTTGTGTCTAAATTGATTTCAAATACAGAACAATATTATCAATAAAAAATCTGCTACAGCCTTCAACACCCAAAATAGGGAAATAGAAACAAATATAGATTTGTCGAATAGAATTGGCCTCTGCCAGTTCTCCACCCTTCATTCTGGTCATTTCCCGAGCCTTTCGTTTACTTTACCCACAGTGCTCTGTTTCCTGGAACCAGCTCTAGGTATGCCAGATTTTAAATATGAAACTAGTTATAAATATTTTGATACATCTGAAGGCCAAATGGAACAACTTGGTAATACTCTGTACTTTACTATTCACTGCTATAGTCTCAAAGGCTAGCACGGTCCGTGACAGACAATGGTTCAGCAAATACACACCAGATCCATCATTACAACCACGGCAAGACTGTGACCTTCACTCTGAGGCCTCTGTCCTGTTGGAAAGCGGGAGGACACCTGCGTGACTGATTGGTCAGTGGATATGCAGATGCGATTCAGCCTTTGAGGAGAAATCATGTTCGAAGTCTTCTGTTCAGTCCCTGTCAATGACCTTAAGGAGGTCAGTCAGTTGTGCAAGCATAAGGACCCGAATTTGATGTGAGAACCCATGTCAAAAAGCCAGTCATGTGACTCATGTGTATACGCCCCACTAGCGAGGCAGATTCCTAGGGCTCACTGGCTGGCCAGCTGGTTAGCTTCCCCTGCTAGGTGAGCTGCAAGCTAATAACGAATCCTGGCTCAACAAACATGAAGGACGGTGCCTAGTGGATGATACCCAGGGCTAACCCCTGCCCCACATGCTCACATGCACCTGTGTGTGTGCATACTTCAACACACACCGTGTTAATGGATTATAGTTACTGAATATCTGATGGCCTGCAGGTACTATTTTAAATACTTTTAAAGCTCCTTGCTTAATAATACTTTCAAAGTGACCTTCTGATAATGGGGTCGCTATTTTCCATTTTATAAATGAGGATAGAGCTAAGGCAAAGTGCTGTTATGTCTAAGATCATGCAGGAAGGAAAGCGACTCCTCACTTTCACCCACGTAGTCTAGCACCAGGGCCTAGCTCTTGTGTTCTCTAACACGTCCCTCTGCTGTTCATTGACGGGAAAACTTAGCTTGCCTGTTTCCCATTCTCTCCACTGTACTAGACACCGACATTAGCTAGCGTTTTCCCCAGCCTTTTGTTTCTTTCTGAACTCACACAAAATACATTTCCTAGGCTGTTCCATGTTTGTTATAACTGGGTGAATGAATGTTAACCAGAGGAATACAGCCAGATGGCTGTGTGTCCTTCTAGGCCTGACCCACCATACCTTTTACACATGGCACCCCGTGTTCTTCCTCATGGACCTGGGGCCATGTGCTGAAGAGCTGGACCAACAAAATAAAAGATGGATCCTTGATGCTGCTTGGAAAAAGAACTGCAGGATAAGGAACCCCAATACTAGGCTGAGAGGTCAAGAGATACGTTTGCCACTTTGTGACATCATATGGGGTGGTTCTGCTGTCATTGTTCCAGCAGCCAGAGTTATTTCAGTAGCATTTGGGTTGATCTACCCGTTGTCCTCTTGGACGAGTCTCTAGCACCTTGTAACACTTTCCTTAGAGTTCTCTTCCCCTCTTTAATAACTCACATCCTAAAATATTACCCCATTCCTAAACCAAATCCAACCACGTCGGCAGCTTTCTTCTACCGCTGCCAGCCACGGCGACAGCTCTTCCCCCAGCCTCCTAGAGTGCTTTGTCACTTGCCTCCCCACGCTTATCGTAGTTCCAGTTCCGCAGAGCCTGGGTGTTTTTTCCTGGGAAGATCCTGGGCGTCTCAAGGTCAGAGATCCTTTGATGCTATTTGCGTCGCTCTGAAGTGTGTGGTGTGTTGTTGCGTCTCCAGAGTTTTCGGTAAATATGCATGAGGAAAATGAACTCGTCGATGGATTAGCTTCCATGAAGTTCACGTTCCTGAGAACAGCCTTCCACCACTGAAGCAGGAGGCACGCAAACAGTCATTTACTGGATCTGGGGTGTTTTCCTTACTCTTCTCAGCAGTATGCGCATTCTAACGTTTCTTGACAAGTGCTTAGAGGAGACAGAAGGCACGGTTATCAAATTTCAGATGGCATAGACGAGAAGTAATAAATAATGCACAAGGTGATAGAATCAAACTCAGACAAGTGGGAAAGAGGCAGATGACATCAAATGAGGATACACTACAAAATTAGATTTGCCAAAAACAAGCTACGCAATTTCAGTATGGAAGACACAGACAGCACCTATTTATGGGGGAGACTTACCCGTTTTGATCACGTGCTGGGCTAACACGAACCCTGAGTGACACACAGGACCCTGTTCACAGCTGGGCTGACGACACTGAGTGACAGAAAAGTGTTGAGTCTCCAGTGAGGCACAGACACAAATTTTGGTGGCTGGGTGATGGCCAGCTGGAGGTAGATACAGCCTTTCTATTGAGTAAAGTCCATAGTAACAAAGGACAGGAGGAGAAACAAAACCTTCTGTTTTAACCCTGGCACATGGGTGAACTTTTACCTTCCAAAGACTGGCGGGAATCTTCCACCTAAAAACTATTGGAGTGATTTCTGATTTTTAAGCTAGTGCTAATAGGCCAGACTGGGCCTCTTGGGAGTTTTGATTTAGATGAATCTAGAAGGTCTTAGAGACCTTGCTTTTAGTGATCACAGCTGCCCTTCACTGAAGGCCTCTCATTTCAGAATCTGGGAGGTGCTCTATCAACTGTAAATGCACGTCATCCTCGGGGACAGGGAGAAAAGGGACACTCCATCTACTCTGGGTTCCGCTGAGACAGCCACTGTAGGACAGCTCAGGAGAACGTCTTCCTGGGTATCAAGACTTCCTAAAAGTTACGCTTGGTGTTCTAGCAAGAGGACTGGAGCACAGACCTCGACACCAGACCGCTGGAAAAATGAATGCAGTGGGCACAGAAGCCCGGGCCCTGGCCCCGGGTGTTTGCACTTGGATTGCGGGTGCAAAGCACCACACCTGGTCCAAGGGTAGAAGGCCATAGCCGTCTGTTAGAGGTGCACCCTTGGTTTTGAAGATGGTCCCTGAGTGCCTGTAAGTTAGACAGAGGAAGGATTCTCTCACATCTGCATACCATGCCTTGGATGGGATAAGGGCAGGTGATATTCACCAAAAGGAAGACGATTAGGATGTTAAAGGACTTTGGAACCAAATCAGCAGCTGCTTTCTGCTAGGTCAGGCTTTAAGAGTGCTGGGGTCAGGATAGATGACAGAAAGATCAGACTTGCCTTCAAGTACGTGAATGCTGTCTTGTGAAAGATTCTTTTAGAGGTGCTGTTATGCCCAGATTGCTGGGTCCCCCAAAACCACCACGGAGTCTACACTTATATGTAAAAGCAAAGAGTCTTTATTCAAGCCTAAACTTGGATTCTCTCTCCGGCACAGCGGTTGAGAGCAGAGATTGTCAAGCAAACTTGGGATAGGACTTTTGTCATTGTAGAGGTTGGGGTGAGGGGATTGTCAGGGTTTGGGACCCTGATTTGCTGACATTTGTCTAGGGGTCTTGGCAAATGGGGAATAGGTGAGTCCCAGTTCAGGGAAGGCTGGTGTTCTTATCTAATCTTATCTAATGGTTGGAATGTGAGGTACTTACTTTAGGTGTTGGCCCTCCCTGAGTGATGTCAGTTTATGGTTTTTCCTGGAACCCAATGCTGCCTGTCCTGGCAGCTGTGCGATCTGAGCCCCATGTGTAGCCAGGCTGCCCTGGGCCCCATTATGTGTGGCCAGGCTGCCCTGGGCCGGATAGTGAAGCCTCCATGTTGAAGATGGTCCCCTTGAACAGAGCATACCCCTGGATTATTTAAACTGTGTTGTGTGAAAGAGGAAAAACTGGGAGCTTTGCGTCACTGTAAAACAAAGGAAGCCTCTAGAGAGAAAGAAAAGGAAGGTCAACGAGGAGTTCCGTGTAGTGTGTGTGCCCACAGCAAGGGTGAGGTGGCAAGGAAGTTGGCATCTCTTCCCCAAGGTCAAGGAACTTGACTGGGAAGCTGCAGGTGACAGTGTGCACATTTCTATCACAAGGACAGTGTACTTGCTCCTTACTCCTGGCAAACACATTAGATCACATTTTCTTCAGAACTGGTTGCTGTGGGAGACGTATTCTAGGGCTAGGTTTTATATTATCAAAGTATTAGGGCAAAAGTTCCCAGCTCTGGGGGTTCCCATGGGGTACCTTCAGCCACTGGTCCTCAAGAGAAGAATAGTGGTGAATAGCAGAGATAGGAGATTTAATCAGTGTGGCTAGCATGCAGTTAAAGGGATTCAGAGACTTCCAAGTCCATCTTTGGGATCCTGACAAAAACTTTATCTAGAGGACGAGTTGGGGGAAGGACGAGAGGTTTGCAGAAGATAGCTGTCCTAGCTGAGAAGTCTCAGTTGTTTAAGGTAGTTGAGGGGATTGCATGGGATGCTTGCTTCTGCTTGGAGGAGGTGCTGTAAATTCCCAGCGTGATGTGATGCTCGAGCTCTGCTCTTCCTGGCATTTAAAGTGACTATTGGTTTAAACCAGTGACTTTCAATAGCGTGTTGGGAAGTCTAGAACAGGACGTTGTTAAAGCCCACAGTAACGTGCCTCAGGCTTACCTTTGTGCCTTAAGCCTTGGGGGGAGGGAGGAAGATAGGTTAGGAACGCTGGTAACGCTGGTAAGCAAGATGAAAGACTTTCTCCTTTGTTTTAGACACCCTGTGGGCTTGAAGTATCAGAGTTTTTTTGTTTGTTTGTTTGGGGTTTTTGTTGTTGTTGTTTGTTTTGTTTTTGAAAAGAGGGTTCTAGATTGTGACACCGTCCGAGTGTCTGTCTCCTGGATTATTCTTTCTTGTGGGTGGAAAGAAATGCAATCTTTGTATAATACTGAGTTACACGTGGGACAATAGGTCAATTCGGAGAAAGTCAAGGCAATATGGGTAGAGACAGGCTGCTACACTGGGAACCTAGGTCCCCTGTGCCCAGTGAAGAAGAAAGTGGGGAAGTTTATGGACAATCACCTCTCACGTAGTGCCCTGACCACACTGCCCACTTTCCAGGTCCCCATGGGGGACCACGTGAAGTGTGCACCTGCTGTGGGATACACACACCTAGGCCCAGGGAGAGCGTCAGAGCTGGGAAGTCTCCGGCTTCCGCGTCCATCCTTGGTGACCCAGGCCGAGCTGCAGCAGACGCCAGGAGCGCAGGAGTAGGCGCGCGGGCGCAGGGCCGGCGCCCCGAGCTCTGGGCATGCTCAGTGGCGCAGGCAGGGTTCCGGGCGCGAGCCGGGCTCCCGCAGCAGCACATTCATCGGCTGCCAAGAGGAGCCTCCGGGCGCTCGCACGCTTGCCCGGCTCGCCTCACAGCCTGGGAGCGCTCTGCTCTCGGGAAGACCCGGCCGCCGCGCCAAACCCCGCCGCCGTCTCTCCGTGCGAGCCATGGCCGGCCTCGGCCACCCCGCCGTCTTCGGCCGGGCCACACATGCCGTGGTCCGGGCGCTGCCCGAGTCCCTGTGTCGCCACGCGCTGAGACGCTCCCAGGGTGAAGAGGTGGATTTTGCTCGCGCCGAGCGCCAGCACCAGCTCTACGTGGACGTGCTGGGCAGCAAGCTGGGGCTGCAGGTGGTGCAGCTGCCGGCCGACGAGAGCCTGCCCGACTGCGTGTTCGTGGAGGACGTGGCCGTGGTGTGCGAGGAGACCGCCCTCATCACCCGCCCCGGGGCGCCCAGCCGCAGGAAGGAGGTAACGGGCCAGCTCCCGGGCAGGCGACGCGAGGGGCGCGGCCCGCGGACGCGCGTGGGCCCTTTCGCGCGTGGAACCGACCCCGCGGGCTCAGTTCCTAACTTCCCACGGCGGGACCCGGGCTGTGTGGTTGGGTGTGGGAGATCCAACCCAGACAAGTTCATTGTTCACACCTCCTGGCTGTCGGGGAGCCTTTGAGGCGATCTCCACTGGACTGTGGTGACGCAGACTCGGGCAGGTGGCTGGGCTGGGGACCCATCTCGCCAGCGTTTCTGTCTTGCAAATGACCCAGTGCCGAAGATAATCTACTCTGTTTCCTTGCCAGTGGGGACAGAGAAGGGTCCTCCAAGAGGGCAGGTGGAAGCTGGGGGGAGGGTCCCCCAAGTCCTGCAGGGAGCTCCTAGCAGGGCTGGGCAGGTGACATCAGGCAGCCTCTGTGGCTAGCGACCTGGGGCATCCGAGTTACTTTTCAGGGGTGGCAAATGAGTCCTGGAGAACGTGCTTGGCAAGCGAATGTGTTTAAGGTTTTGTTAGTGAGCTGTGTTTAAATGTGTGTGTGAAAAGCTGTGCTCTGTGCGGGGTGTTGGGCATGTGTGTTTCCTTAGCAGTGGTAGTTTTTACTAGTTCTGTAATCTTTATTCTCTCTCTCTCTCTCTCTCTCTCTCTCTCTCTCTCTCTCATAGCAGTTAAGAAGGCTGTATTCTTCGAGGGGCGGGGAGGGGGTAAGTGCCTATAAACGATCGTATCTTGTGGAAATGGCTGTGACTGCTTTGAAAATAATGTAGGAGAGTGGCGGGAGAGACACATAGAGCGGGATTAGATTTTAAAATGCCATCTGGCCTGGGATCTTACCACTGTCCGGGAAGAGCCCAGGCTCAGGGTTCCCCCTCACTCTGGCATCCAGCAGCTAACAAGGTGCAGGTGGTTTCTTTCGATCCAGAGGGATTGTTTAACCCCCTTTATGCCAATTTGGAAATAGTTCCTAGGGCTCATGACTTAAGTATACTATTCCACACTTGCTCTGCTTGCCTGGTGAAACCGTACAGAGTCTGAGTATGATCTAGTCCACCGGTTTGTCATTTAGGTAATCAACGTTTCTTCCCACACTCTGGCTTACTGGAAAACCAAGAGTAACAGGCCTCCTTCTCTTAGGCTGTTCACTTTCCTATGGTTACACCTTTCCAGACAGGCCTGTGCAAAAGGCTCCCACTCTCAGATTAGGCTTTAACCTAATATGAGTGTAGCCACAGTGGATAACTACTAATACATTCTTGCCATATGGTACGGCCTGAAATATTCCTGATACATTCTTGCCATATGGTACGGCCTGAAACATTCCTGATACATTCTTGCCATATGGTACGGTAAAATCGACTTCAAAAAGTGTCAACAATGGTACTCATTTGATGAGCGTCTTCATTTCATCTCACCAGATTAATTTGATTTGACTTCTGTAAGGATGCATCTCTTGGTAACACAGATAATATATTGTTCATGTAATTAGCTTTCCAAGTTTGGTTTTTCTACTATAAGAGCTAGCATTGATCTTCATTAGCCCTGGAGAGAGTTTGATATTTTCGATGTCAAAATTAGATTGCATTCTCCAGTCAGCTTGGTGGCCCACACTGGCCAGAGGTCAATCCTTGTGTTCTCTTTTTCTGTGTAGGGCGCTGAAGCCAGGACCTTGCCCATAGTACGTAGGCATTCTGCTATCGAGCTAGAGCCCCGGCCACAGAGATCACATGGTGTCGAGATGAAGATGCTCTATCGCATTAATTCTGTGTCTCTGGGGACATGCCCTTGACTCATTCTTCCCACTCTAGGATGGAATAAGGATTCCATGCCATGATGAATCTGTAGACTCACCTGAGATCCAAAGACAAGCTGTTTAGCAAATGTTGACTGTTACTGGATGTTTCATGACTAGGACACAGTCAGCTGCTCACTGATGTCGTTAGTGGTGCTTCTGTTTCCCAGGATGAAGGCAAAGCCACCCTCCTGCTTTGGGCTTCATCTTAATCTGTTCTGTCGCACTGTCATCTGACCTCCCTACAAAGCACCTTTGCTCCTGCAAGTCATCTGGGTCACTAGGGCGAGGTGCTTCCTGACTTTGATAGGACATGTGCAGTCATGGCTGAGCAAGATGCTTTGGAGAGTAGGGCCATGCAGGGCGATGCTTGCTAATATCTCTCACAGCCGTTGTCACCTTGGCAGGTATGGATGCTTGGTGAATAGGTGGGTGAATGAAGGAAGTGCTGAACAGTACCTTCAGGTCTTGATGCTTGACGGATGGGTAGGTGGATGGATGTGTGTGTGGATGGGTGAGTGGATGTATGGGTGGGTGGGTGGATGTGTGGGTGGGTGGATGTATGGGTGGGTGGGTGGATAGATGGATGGATGGGTGGGTGTATGGATTGATGTGTGGGTGGGTGGGTGGATTGATGTGTGTGGGGGTGGGTGGGTTGATGTGTGTGGGGGTGGATGGGTGTGTGGATGTGTGGATAGATATGTGGGTGGGTGGGTGTATGGATTGATGTGTGGGTAAATGGGTGGATGGATGGATGATGGATGGGTAGATGGATGGATGGGTGGATGAGTGGAAGAAATGCTAGCCTTCAGGTGTAGATGCTTATTGAATGAATGAGTGACTCCATCAGTCAATGAAATGCTCAATAGACAAGCTAATGACGACCCCAGGATCCTTTCTGGATTGAGATACACTTTTGTGTGTGAAAACCTACAGCAGCCAAGGAGTCGTGTTTTAAAAAAAAATCTCATCATTGGTATTCCTGCCCCCAGTCACTTCACTCCCCATTGTATCTTCATGCCAAGGCCAAGGTGGTTAACGCAAATGTGATCCTCCTCCGAGCAGAGTTCTGGAGGGCTTCCATGGAGCTGGACCCTGCTTGCTTTTCCAGCTTTAGTTTCATCTTTGCATCTCTTCCTCAGAGCACGCCCCCATCACTTGGCTCAGACTCGGTTCTTTCATTCACAGGTCCACCTTTCTGGACACACACCTCCTTCCTCTCCTCCCTTTAGCTGGCTGTTCTTGGCCTGTTGTGCCCATTAATACCACTTTAGCTAACATTTATTGGGTACTTGCCATTTGCTACAAACTGCCAGCTCTGTGACACGCATTTATTTCATCAATGCTCATTCAACAGTATCATTATTGATGAAACAGAGAAAGCGATAGCAGAAATCACTCAGGGTTGCAGAGTGGCACCAATGGAACCAGGAACTCAGGTGTGTAGCATTCTTTCTGACACATGATTAATAAAAACTCAGAGAGAGAAATTGGGTTTCACCCTGAAGTCACTGGCTCTCACCTTGACCTTGGTCCAAAATGGTGATCCTGCCTCCAGGCATCTCAGAATGAGACCCATCTCCTCCCATTTTATATTCCTCTCTATTTCTGGGATTAAAGGCGTGCACCACTACTGCCTGGTTTCTATGGCAAGCTAGTGTGGCTACTGGGATTAAAGTTGTGTGTTATTGCGACCTGGTCTGTAAGGCTGGCCAGTGTGGCTGTTTTACTCTCTGAACTTTAGTGAAGCTTTATTTATTAAAATATAAATGGAATATTACTACAGCATTCCAAAGTTCTGGTCCCACTGTCTGAGATGTTAGACATCACTTTTCCCTCCCTGAAACTGTTTTCTCCTTATGAGTGACCTCTACCCTATGCCCCCCTGCCTCCCTTCTGATGTTTCTCATACCCTGTGATTGCCTGCCCACAGCTCAGTACCCTCCACTATCTTTAGGAGCAGGGATCTTGTCTACATTGTTTCAAAGCCTCATACATAATAGACATTCAGAAAACATTTTGATGGACAAATGTATCCGTGGTTGAGCCCAACTTTATTTCTCCTCCCTTATGAGGGTTTTGGACTTTTTTCTTTCTTTCTTTCTTTTGTTTTTTTTTTTTGAAGATAGGGTCTCACATTGTAGCTCAGGATGGCCTGCAGCTCACTATGTATCCCAGGCTATATTCAATTGCTGACATTCCTCTTGCCTCAGCATTCCAAGTGCTGGGACTATAGATATGATTCACCCAGCCCAGTTCTAGTGATTATTTGGTATTTTATAAGCATGCCAAGTTGGTAGAGTCCCAGACATTTTATTATGACCGTGGGTGGTTTGTAACTTTAGCCCCCATCCTTCCCTGGTTCTTCTTGTCATTTATTATTGCTTTGTTTTTAATAAAAGTCTTGAGAATGTACTCTTTAATCAAAGCATTGTGCTGGATTTAATGACTTTTCTTCTTTGGAAGAAAGAACCAAATTTCAGAGCTTGTCTGAGAAAACCCAGTGTTTGCCTCAGTCAGGTTCCAGTGATTCCTAGGACTTCGAACTGTGCAAGAAGCTTCAGGTTTTGTGAAGGCAACTATATACAGGGAAGGCTGGCAACTATATACACAGAAGGCCAGCAACAGTATCCACTGGCAACTCTGACTCTCCCCAAGTTGGGATGTTTTGTAATAGATTTAATAGTTAGGAAACAAATCAACTCGGAGAACCAGATCATGTTTCAAATTAACCCAGTGCATTTTTTTTTTAAGGGAAAAGTCAACTCTTGAATGTCAAAGTCCTATGAACAACCCATGTAAAAGCCAAACTAGGATTGGCGACAGTGTAAGGGCTGAGGGATGTTTAATGATTACATTTCTGTGTAGATAATGATTTCCTAAGTTCAGGGTGTACCTGAGGGTGTGTGGTGTCCCAACCTTCCCTCCACTCCTGCCCCAGCTACTTAACCATTTTCTTCAGTTTCTTCTCTGAAGGGTTTTAATACCTAATAAATGGTTTACTGACAGAGCTCACTTAAGCAAAATTGTGAAATGTATTCTCTGCCCTCTCCTCCCCAGTAAGAGCTCCTTTATCCTTTCCCAGACACATGGGATAATTCTGTCCAGGAGAAAAACCACACCAATCTCTTCTCACAGACTGATGATGGCTTTAATTGTTCTTTCCTCAGTCACTTTCAGTTTTATGGACCGCTCTAGGAAGAAGGCAGTGTTTAACATGAGGCAATAAAACCCGAAGGGTAGGAGACAAGTAGGAAAATGGGTAAATGGAAGGAGGGAACAGTATAGAGTGTCGCCTCCTCACCAAGGTTTGGGGACCATCGTGGAGGAAAGGCAGAAAGACTGCAAGAACCAGAGGTTGAGGAGGACCAGAGCCAGGCAGTGTTTTCTGAGTGTCAGAGAATCACCGCACTTGTGAGCTTGCAGCTGTGATTGCCTGCACAGGACCAAGAGAGTCAACATTCTAGCTCAGAGAAGGAAGTGTTTCGTAAGTTCCCACCCCTGACTGAGGAGCTACGAATAGTGGATGGCTTCCAGGGGATGGAGAGAGAGACAATTTTCTTTGAGGTGTGGTTCTTGGTAGATTTGTTGATCACAGTCCAGTGGATGGCCCAAACCAAGACTATATGGACCACACTAACTGGAGTCAATGGATTCCTGTATCAGAAGAAGAGTCGTGGAGCCAGGGAGTTAGGAAGCCAGCAAGGAGATAAAAGGAGGAATCGAAGATAAATATCATGAAAATGCACTGTATGAAATTCTCAAGGACTTAGTAAAATATTTTAAAAGAACGTATATTTAGGTTGATGGTCCCTTTCTATAAGGACACTTAGATACCAGGACCTGTATGTTTTTTTTTTCTTCCAAGATTGTGCTGAATAGTAGCAGATAACCAATGTCAAATACTTGAGTCTATGGATCCTGAAAGATGGCGCTACCACTCTTTTTAAAAGTCAAGGGAATCTAGATTCGGGGAACCAGGTTAAGTAATGAATCTGTCTTAGTTAGGATTTCTATTGCTATGAAGAGACACCATGACCATAGCAACTCGTATAAAGGAAGATATTTAATTGGGGTGGCTCGCTGACAGTTTCAGAGGTTCAGTCCATTACCATGGTGGGAAGCATGGCGGCATGCAGGCAGACCTGGTGCTGGAGACACAGCTGAGAGTTGTATGTCTTACAGGCAATAGGAAGTCAACTGAGACACTGGGCAGTATCCTGAGCAAAGGGAACCTCAAAGCCTGGCCTCCACAGTGACATACCTCCTCCAACAAGGCCATACCCACTCTAACAAAGATCTCAATAGTACCACTCCCTTTGAGATTATGGGGGCCAATTAAATTCAAATTACCACAGAGACCAAAGTCACAGACAACTTGTAAGTTCCAGCATTGAAATTTCCTGAAAATGTGAGGGTGGTTTGCTTGATGTGGTTATTGCCAGTGGTTGATCCTCACAGAACATTAAACAGACACAGAATGACTACTTGGATTTCACTTTACCCATTAACAGCGTGTGGTCTAGATTGGTCTTTACCTGAAGTGAATCATTTTCTTCCTTTTTCTCATAAATTAGAGCAGTTTGCTTTCATTTTAGTTAAAAAGTAATAATTTGGGCTCTAGAGAGGTAGCTCAACAATTAAGAGCACCTGTTGCTCTTACAGGGTCTTAGATTCAGTTTTCGGCACCCACATAGTGGCTCACAGCCTCTCCAGGGATCTGACACCATCTACTGATCTCCAGCAGGCAAAACATGAATTCATACACATGAAATAAATGGATCTATCATCATCATCGTCAGTTCCTTGAACCTCCTGAATTTCCCAGGCAGAGTTGATACCCAACTGTCTGTTGTTTGCCAGCAGAGTAGATGTTTGCTTCTTAAACACACACTTCTTCAAACTTCTGTGTGGCTTCAGATGAGAATACTGCCCCGACCCTTGTTAGGAATCTCACTGGCTGTCACTGATGGGAAGGGACCGCACTGGAGACCTACAACACTGCTCTCAATAGCAAATCATCACCCCCAACTAATTAGAACACATGTTCCTTTTCAGGGTGTCTCTTTTTCACCTTCTCTGTGTGGACTTGGCAGTAACGTATGAACATTGATGTGCATCAGAGACAGAGATGTGTCCTACAGTATAACCTGTTTCTGTCAGTTGATCTCAAATGCTTTGGAAATGAAGATGGGAACCGACTTCCATTAGAGATCATTAGCTAAAAATGCCTTTCCTGCCATGATTCTAGAAACATCAGAGGAGAGGGCAGGGAGTGGGTGTTTTGCCTTTCCCAAGTACTGGGACATTGCTTTTGCATATATTTAAATTCTTATTAAGCTAAAACTTCTTTTCAATTTGTTTTATTATAGTCATAGTAGGAATTATTATTTAAGTCATAACTACAGAAGAATCTAACTAAGATTTGCGGGGTGGGGGGTATGTTTGTCTCCGGCTACCTTTTTTCCATAATGCCCTGTGATTTAGAGATGTATTTAATTCTCCTTTCCCATTTGTGTGTGTGCACATGCACATGTTTGCAAATGTGTGGGCATACTGTGTGAGAGTGCAAATGCATATGTGTTTACAACCACACAGAGGCTCGAGGTTTTTATCTGGAGCTATTCTCAATCATTCTTCTACCTGTTCACTGTAGGCAGAGTTTTCCTGTCCAGGTAGCCGCTCCCAAAAAACAGACAAGGAGACTTAATATGAATTATAAATGCTCAACTGATAGCTCAGGCTTATTACTAACTAGCTAGCTCTTACAAATATTTCTATTAATCTACATCCTGCCATATGGTGTTACCTCTTTTTCATCGCATACCTCCTGTTTCCTTCCTGTATGTTGCTGGTGACTCCCCTGACTCTGCCCTTCTTCTTACCAATGTCCTTAGTCTGGTTCTCCCACCTAACTTTATCCTGCTCAGCTATTGGCCAGTCAGCTTCTTTATTTAAACAATCACAGTGACATACATTCACACAGTGTAAAGGAATATTCCACAGTTCAACAAGGCTGCTCTCAGACCCAGAGCTCACATGTGCAATTTATCCCTCATGTCAGCTTCCTCAGGGCATCCTCTATCTCTGCTTCGTGAAGCTAGAATTTCCAGATGCTCTGCCACACCCACTCAGCATCTGTGTGAGTTCTAGGGACCCAAACTCCATTCTGGGCAAGCGCTTTAACCACTGAGCCATCTCCCCAACTCATATAGGTGCTTGTTCAAAGGGAGTGTTGGTTGGCCTTCGGTTTTGTGGACCTTTTAAATGAAAGATCTGAAGTCATTCAGAAGATTGCATTTTCTGAATGGAGATTTACAGATTCAGTCACTATTCATAATAACTGAAGTTATAATAAGAGAGACTGGCCTTATTAATATCGTATATGCCCCAGTGCATTGTTGGCCCCAGGTTGTCTTTAAATATGTATTTACCATGAATAAAGCTCCCAGTGTTCCATAAACATGATCAGTTAACCTTTAATATTAGCCCCTGTTGCTGTCTTCAAACCAAAATCAAATATTAAATCAGTTCTCAGGTTTATTTCAGGAGCAGGTGCTTTCTATCCAAAGAGGCAAGAATAATCTCAGGCAACAAATCCTATTTAAAACTGTGTGGAGCTAACGCTGTCTTAGTTTACTTTACCATTGTCAAATAATTTAATAATGCCCCTTGTCTTCCTGGAGCCAAGTACAGAGGGAGCAGTAACATCCCACAGAAAGAAAGAGTCACCAGGCTTCAGACTCTTGTCTGAGCCCAGCTCACCCAAGCAGGAGCAACAAGGAACCACTACAGCAGAGGATGAGACCAAGAGCTGCAGGTTTAATACCACTGACAGATCCTCGTGGTGGGCCTGACTCTGTAGACTGCAAGTCAGATGGGATAGTTCAGCTGCTTTGAACCCAGTGGGCTCAGTGGGGTGAGCTGTTAAGTCAATTAAGAGGTGTTTTGTTTATGCTGAATATATGCAAATAAGTAACCTTTGCCCTTTTGCTTTAGTTTTTTGTTCTTATATTGCTTAATAAGTAAATTAAAATAAAATTAGATGGTAGTGACTATGAGTGTGACGACCATGGAAAAACAACTTCACTCCCGAAAGGGGAGGGATCACTGAATCAGTCATGTTTGTGTATCCAACAAGCGCCTGTCTGTATGTGACAGAGCCAGTGTTTAAATGTTGGAGAGAAGCACTAGATAGCATCACTGCCCTTTGTCCAGCTAGGAAAGCTGACCACTGGCAGATGGGGGGTGGGGTCTATGATGGGGCAGACCATCAACAGTGGAAAAGGGTTTCATTTGTGTTGGGAAGGATTAGAAAAAAGTCACCCTGCCAGGAATCTCTGCTCTTGAGATTTCAGGTGCTGGATCTCACGTTCACTACCACATCTCTAACTGTATTCTCGTTTCGGTGTGGGAGACACTGGCTGTCTAGCACACAGATCCAGTTTCTAAGTGTTCTCCCTTCCTTTTTTCTTACCAAAATGCTGTGAAGTGGTCTGACTCCCCTAGGGTTCTTAGGTAGCACCTCAGGAACTCTGAAACCCATCCTGCAATGGATTCAAGCCCACCTTAGGCCTGAGAGTTATTCTTCAGGTGCTATTTAAACTCTAGAAAGACATTCTTTTTTTTTTTTTTGTCCTATACGTTATCAGTGTATTTTTTGCTGTTCAGTCATTTTCCTCTTTGGCCCATAATTATCTATTCTAGTATGTATCAAGCAAACCTGATCCCTGTACTGAATGCAATATTTATTAATCATGCTTACTGTATACAAGATTATCCATGCCTGCTGTATGAACATTACCCATGGCAATGACAAGTAAGGAAAAACCTTCATTTATATTTGATATTAAAATCTATTTTTGTCCACAGAGCTCAGGTTAGCAGCAATCAGCATGGAACCTCATACTATGATAAAGTAGCCCACACTGGATGTGTGTAATTATGGACCTAGATTTGCTCACACTACAGTAGGTAGTGTGAAAGAGAGAACTCTACTGCCCAAAACTAGGCAGATGCTAGTTTTGATTTCTGAAGTGATATTAACATACAACATTCTTTTAGCTGGACGATGCAGTGTTGTTTGTTTGTTTTTATTTTGAAACTCAGATTGCTTTGGGGCGGGACGTATAAGTAGAAAGAGATTGGGAAAACATACAGGGAGGTGACGATGGCTTCCATAAGGAGATGAATAAATACAAGGCTTATTCAGCCTGAGACATTATACTTGTTTCAGTCAATTAACCTAAACTTGTGCCTTGCTAATGATAATCCATTATGAGATGGAGCTGCGTTTGCTAAATCTGCTTCAAAGGCTTTATTTATTCGACCATGTACAGCTGATGGGGAGATTTTCCCCCTGGAAGAGGATGGATGAAAACCCAGTGACATAGCCGAAGCCCCTAGGGCCACATGCTCTGCACTCACGGACACTTTCACACACAGTTGCCAGCTGTGTTCTGTGGCAGATGTGACAGCAATGGCCAGGGGGAAGTAGACGGCCATCCAGACATACGGATGAGCTTCCGGGTGGCTTTTCTGTCACGAGCCTCTTGGCTTGCCCAGGTAAATGTTGTGAACTCTCTGTGTATTCCATTCCTGGCTCTAGACTTCTGGTGTTGTCTCTATAATTTTAACTTTTGTCTTCTGAAACTGTGGGATTTATTCTACTATTTTTTCTAAATAAAGACATAAAATGAGGAAATATTTGAATGTTCCCTTCCTATAGTTAGCTATGCATGCAGAAAGATTGCTATTGGTATAATATAGGCATAATTGCATTCTAATTCCTAATGGGTTTTTGGAGTAATTACCAAAATCTCAGAAGATTTCACATGCATGGCTGCCGCTCGGTTGGGTTGACCTCTCGTGGTGAAGCCACACATCCACCAGACTGGCAGTAAACCCCTCCATCCATAGTGCTTAGAACTTGATGCAGAAGAAGGTATATGCTGGTGGTAAATCTAGAAATTGTTATCGTGAAATTATTTTCTTAAAAGCTGAAATTAGATTGATCGTGGTACAGCTGTGGAATACTAGAAGGCAAATATCCATTTTTCTTTCTTTAAGTTTTTGATTCAGAAAGAAAGAATAATATGACTCCAGTTTGGCTGTGGGTCACATTTCAGGATATTTATATTTTAATCATAGTTTCCAGTTAAAAAGGCTTATGTGAGAAATTTGAAGCTAATACTTTGTTTGAAGGTAGCCACCATATTTTTGCTCTCAATTTTGTATTTTCTAAGGCACTCAAGGTGCAGGAGTCATGTTGTTTGTGTTATGTATGTATGGGGCACATGTATGTATGTGGGGACACATGTATGCATGTGGGGGCACAGGTATGTATGTGGGGGCACATGTATGTATGTGGGGGCACAGGTATGTATGTGGGGGCACATGTATGCATGTGGGGGCACAGGTATGTATGTGGGGGCACATGTATGCATGTGGGGGCACATGTATGTATGTGGGGGCACAGGTATGTATGTGGGGGCACATGTATGCATGTGGGGGCACAGGTATGTATGTGAGGGCACATGTATGCATGTGGGGGCACATGTATGTATGCATGTGGGGGCACATGTATGTATGTATGTATGTATGTATGTATGTATGTATGTGGGGGCACTGCATGCATGTGGGGGCACATGTATGTATGTATGTATGAGGCACATGTATGCATGTGGGGTACATGTATGTATTGGGGCACATGTATGCATGTGGGGGCACGTGTATGCATGTGGGGGCACAGGTATGTATGTGGGGGCACATGTATGTATGTGGGGGCACGTGTATGTATGTGGGGGCACGTGTATGTATGTGGGGCACATGTAGGGGCAGAGGACAAGTTCAAGAGTCAGTTCTTGCTTTCTAGCAGACGGTTCTGAGAATAGGACTCAGGTAATCTAGCTTGGTGACAAGCCCCTTTACCTGCAGAGCCACCTCACCCACCCAATTTCATCTTTTTCTGATTTCTTTTGTAGTGTCCTAATTCTCTATCAGAGGCCCTGGAATATTCCAGCTTCCTTTCTCTGAAGAATAGGATTCTGGGAAATAGAGCATCCTTAGGAAAACGTCCCTGAATCCTCATGTTTCTCTGTTCCTCTCACATTTAACCTCTCTGCAGCCCTAGGCCTCCATCTCTGACTCTTTCCAAAGACATAACCAGCTTGCCTATCCCCAGAGCATACTTTGAAGACCAGGCTCTCTGTACCATTTGCCCTCTTTTCTCCAGATAGCGGTTGTGTACTCTCTACGTAAGTCTACTGAAAGTCGACTTAAGGGGTCATGATTAGATCTTTAAAATTTTTTTGCAATAATAGAATTAATATTATTGCAGTGTGGAAAAGGTTTTATTTCCTGAAACTTGACACATTTGTGTGTGTGTGTGTGTGTGTGTGTGTGTGTGTGTGTGTGTGTGTGTGTGTATGCTAACATTAAATGAAATCTATTTCTTATTCTGATTCATGGTAGAAACAAAACAGGAAAATCCACTGCGTCTCCTTTTGGCGATACTGTTCCACTCAGGCTTTCTGTGGGAACCACAGAGGGTCGTGCCTACAGGCCGGGTAGATTCTGGGGATCACAACAACATCTCAGGAGGTTCCCCATATACACCACACCACTCTGGATTCTCACTCACTTGGCTTGAGCAGTGATGGAGATGGTTTCCTTACTGTTTGAACCCTGTCCATCCACCAATGGTGAGTCCCTCATTCCGTGGTGGCTTAGTGGATATCGCTGGAGAACGTGAGGAGGATTCTCTCTCTCCTACTGGGAAGGTTACACTGGGTGAACTCATGAGTACTCTCCTGCATCTGAGCAGGCCGTCTTGCACCCTGTTTTAGAGTAGATTCCACAGCAATTTTCATGTCGTCGTTCTCAGATCACTGCCCAGAGGCCCGGAGGTGACTTTGAAAGGTCACTCATTTCACAGATTTCCCACCCAGCCTTTGTGTACAGATGGCTATGCAACGCTTAGGTTTATTCCCCACCCCTCAAATAGCCGGTTTCAGCATCTGTTGACTGTGGTATCTGTTAAACATGAGACATTAGGACTGAAGTATACAGGCAAGTACGTGTGACTGTCCAGAGATGGGCTCCTGTTGGGGATAGGAAGCTGGAATACCTGGGTTCCCTTGGTAACCCCATTCCAGCTGGGCTGCATACTGCTAAGAGCGGATTGTAGAGCCTCACACACGCAATACCTTCTTAAAATGTCTTCTGAAGACGTTGATAAGATTAACAGGGCAAACTCTGCCGTGATGGCTGAAAACAGACATTGCCTGTCTGTCAGGAAAGGGGCTTAGAGTTGTGCAGCCTGGAGCTTCAACAAGTGGCTGGCGCTGGTGTTGTGTCCATGTCTGGTTTTCTTTTATCCTCAGAGCCTCCGCTGTTTGCATGACTGTGTCTCTACTCAGATCTCACAGAAGCTTCTCCCTGAGTGGGGACAGTAATAAGGATTTGGTCTAGTGCCTTTTCCTGAGAGTACCTGTGGGAACGTGCACGACACAGGCCATTGGCCTCCACGCAGCTGAGAGCTCAATCAGTATTCAGAACACGCTCCTCCAAACCCTGTCCAGCCCTGAGGTCACCTGATGACTGCAAACTCCACCGCTATAGCAACCACTGTCCCTCGGCTTGCGTTAAAACTCAACACACACACATACACACACATCACGGTTGAACACATTCAAAATAAGGTTGGAATAAAATCAGTTTCTCACAGCCCCTGCCTTGTAAATGACCTTTGGTGGCAGCGTGGGTCACTGAAAATGCTTCGAGGAGTTCTTGAGTTTCCGATTTTTGATGTGCTGCTGAAGCCGGGAGAGGTTTTATAAAATGAGTTGCTTTTTCACAAGCTCCCCCCCTCATGCTGATTCCTTTCTCGGATGTCATCCCTGCTGTGGCCTTTTCTGGAACTGGCCATAAAGGAACTAGTTGTCTATGCAGCTCCTTTGACTTTTTGTTCTCCCTCACCTCTCAGGATGTTTCCTGGAACACTGTGGATTGGCCCATATACGGTGGCTCGGGGTAGTTATGTACAGATGACAAGCTTCATTTCCTAACTGGATTGCAGAGTGCTTTGAGTGGGCCATGCCAATATTTTTGTTCATTAGCAAATGAACTTGAGTATGTGGCATGACAGAGTGTGCCCACTGCTCACAATATAGCCAGGGATAGCTGGATGTAAACTTCGTTATATTTTTATACATGGATGCACATGTATGTTCCCTGTGTGCTGTAGATCACACAGGAAAGTGTATCTCTTCCTGGGACTTGTAAAGAGGCTTGAAGTCTACTCATATAGACCCAGATAAAACTCAAACATTATCATCTTAGTCTTTGTTGTCAGTCTTTGCTGTTTCAACAATGACGTTTTAGTACAGGTCAAAAAGCAGCTAAGGAGGTGGGTGCTTGGTGTCGGAGTCATGGGTCTTTATTACTACATAGGAAGGTAAACCACTTCTCTGTGTGTGGCAGAGTCTAAAGACAGAGAGGACAAGAAAAGCAAGTGCTGAGAAACAGAGCCACAGACTCTTCCCAGTGAGCAGGCAGGCTCACATGTAGAGGTTGCTCATATAACACCATGGAGTTAATTTGTGCACTTAGAAGTGATACGATCATTTGTAAATCAAGTTAAGGTGATTTTATAGGGGGATTGTAGGCCTCTGCCACTGTGCCTGGCTTTTTATTTAAGTGCTGGAGACCAAACCCAGATCCTCTTGCTGCAGAAGCAGGCACTTAGCCCGCCAAGCCATCTCATCAGCCTCTATATTTCTATTAAATGCTGTGCTGCTGAGGGCTGATGCTGACCACTGTGGGGTTCAGAATTCCGACCTGTAACTTGGGAAGCTTGAGTGAGGACGCGAATGCAAAGGTAGTCTGTCAGGATCATCACTGCCTTTGAACAGTAGACTCTGCGTCTCCATTTGAACCTCGGGACATTTGAAGATGGACCTGATTCAGCCCTGTGGTTCTGTCCAGTAGCCAGCAACGGGTTGCCTGAGACGGCCCCTCAGTCTTGGGCACAGTCCTGAGTGTGGAATCTTCCCAGGCTGAGGGACTGTTGAGTAGAGGGGAAAGGTCCAGGTTAGAAGAGAACAGGATAGGAGTGATCGAGTGTGCACCGTTAGCAGAATTCAGAGCTAGGTGCACCCCAAGCATGATGCCAGGCTTTATGCTCTGGGTGTTGTGTAGTGTGCCCCTCTATATCATATCACCAGGAGAGCGCCCCCAGTTCACTCCATTGCTCCCATTGTCTCCTCAAACGAGAGAACAAGGCCTGTCTTAGGGCTGGATAGTTACTAGTTCTCCCAGCTTGTTATGTTATGAGAAAACACTGAGTCTAGGTGACTTAAAAGGTAGAGATGGTTCACA
Source organism: Microtus pennsylvanicus (assembly GCF_037038515.1). Taxonomy (NCBI): domain Eukaryota; kingdom Metazoa; phylum Chordata; class Mammalia; order Rodentia; family Cricetidae; genus Microtus; species Microtus pennsylvanicus. The sequence continues at coordinate 75,020,155 of NC_134585.1, read as the reverse complement.
ATTCAATAGGATGGTCTCAATGCCATGGTGCCAGCATGCCTGTGAGGGCACTCTGCCAGCAGGGAATGGGCTCTGTGCCCATAAGAGGCCCAAGTGTAAGCAAGCAAAAGAGGGAATATGATAAAAATCCAAAGCAGGATACCAGGAAGGTACCAGCTTGCTCTCTGGGCAGCTAACTCAGCTAACTCTGGGCAGCTAATCTCCCATGGGATGGTCTTAATCCATTCACAAGTGTAGTGACCCAGTCACCCGTCACACAGAAACCGAGCTTCCCGACCAGGGACCATAGCACTGTCCCAAAGCTGTGACGGAGAGCCGGTGTTTGTTCTCCAAAGCCAGGGCACTTGGTAACCATGCCAGAGAGCAGACATGAACACTCAGCCTGTTGTTAGGGGATCAGGACTCTTAAGACATTGTCAGTATAAATACTATGACCACAGCTTGATGCCCCCCAAGAGTCAGCTGGCCAGTTAGTGAGGACACCGAGACATGCCCTTCTCCTGCTGAAGTCATTGTTTCTGGACAGCAGCTACCTGTCTCTGCCCCTCTTCCATACGGCTAGCTCAGAAACGTCCACACCCAGGAGGAACACAGAAGGCTCTCACTGTCTCTAGCCACGCTTAATATTTACTGGCAGAGGTCTAATCCAAATAATTAGACAGCTTGTGGAGGGGCTTGACCTTGACTTGTGAGCGCTGATGGGTGATGAAAGCCAGCCTGAGCAGGAGTACTGAGAATCTTCCTGCTCCAGGAAGGCAGCGGACCCTTCAGGGTTAATTCTGCCCTCTACCCTCCCATCCCTTACTCCCTGTGTGTGCTCACGCGCGTGCGCGTGTGTGTGTGCGCGCACACACACACACACACACACACACACACACCAGCTCTTGCTCAGCTTTCCCACAGACAGTTCAGGAGAAACTCTCTGAAAAGCACATGAAAGGCAGGACTCAGATTGTCACAGATTGTGTCTGTCGTGAGATAACTTTAACCTTAAACCGCAGCTTAGCTGGTGTCACAGACCCCAGGGACAAAAGCTACGGGACAGGGAAGCAGCCCCTCAATGACCCCATGCACCTATGTCTTGGTGAGGGACTGTGGGTGTATGTAGGGCCTAGGCCTTGTTGCGTGTGACAGAAGTGAGGCAGGGTCACATGCCTGGCTTAGAGTCCCTGCTTCCTGAACCCCGTAACTAAGTCCTTTCGTGTCTATGAAGACTTGGATAAACCCTTGGCTCCAGACTCTTCTCTCAGGCTGTAGGCTTGGAACCAGTGTTTCCTATGCTCAAAAGAATTTGTGGGTCACATGTACTGATGCTCCTTCTTATGCAGTTCTGATTCTGCTCTTATTAAAGTCACCTTCCCTGCTGGAGGACGCTATCATCCTGCGGCAGCTGCTAACCCCGCAGGGACTTGTCTTTGGACGGCTTCGGCTCTCTCTTCTTCCGCTCCCCCCCAGACCCCCAAAGTCCAATTTTCCTTCATCCACTCTCTCATCACTAAACCCTTGGGGCCCCTTAGAGACCCTGCCTGGTTCTAATACCACCAGTCTCCCCAAAGACTCTGCCCACCAGTGCGAACCTCTTGCGACCAAACACGACACTCTCTCGTGCTTGGGTCCAGCTCTCGGGAGCCCACCTTCTCCCAGGGAGACTGTCACCAGCAGGAAGGAGCAGCAATGCCGCCATGTCTCATGGGCAGCGCTAATTTGCACCGGCCGTGTAAGTCCAACCCTCTCAGCAGCTGGCTTGGCCCTGATCCACGCTCTGGGAGCAGTCAGTGTCTTGTTCTTAGCAGAGGAAATAAGAGGTCTCTTGGCTACTAGATCGGTTGGTCAGCCTGGTCACTTCTGCTGTTAGACCTGTCCTGGGGTGACCATTCTTCCTTCCATGTGCTCAGATTGTCAACCGATCTCATTAGCTGGGTTTATGTCTACTACTACCCTCTGGATCTCTAATACAAGACCTGAAAATTGACCCCAGGTGTTGTGGAATCCTGAAACTGACTGACAAGACCTTCGGTGCCATGTTCTGCCAGCCCTGCTCCTGCATCTGCGTAGTGAATACAGCAGGCTGAACCCCATCCTACCCTATGGTGGGTGTAACTGCCAGCCTGTGCCTCCTTTGAGAGTCTCGGATGCCAGGCTCATCTTTCTTTGCCCAGAGTTATGGCCTATCCCTGGCCTTGAGCTTATGAGAGTCCAGTCTACTAACTGGACTCTGAACCAGCAGGCTGTTACCTTAGATTTAACCTACTGAGAAGACCAGAGTCACGTGACAGCTGAGGCCTAGGCCTCGCTTTTCCTTCTCCCTCCCACCTCTTGTGGCAGCTATCGCTTAAATGTTATCTTTCTGACCAAGTTTAATCAAGAAACTTGGATCCCTCATTAAACTGACTTCGGTGCAATTTAGCAAAATGGCATTTGCTGATGGAAAAGCAATTTTACCGTGTTTAATTAAGCAGATTAAAATATGAACATCTCAGTTGTCAAAACTGTTATTGTAGATTTCCCGTGTTCTGTGATTTTTTTTTTTGTAAAAGAGAAATTGTTCACATTATTGCAATTCCATATAACGAAGAATGGAACAAAGGATATGGTGCAGGCTCTGGAACAGAAAGGTCAGTTGTGTGGTGGGCTGGAGTGTGGGGCTGCTCAGTGCCGGACATTCCTTCATGAGAAGACGTCAGTCACTCATGCGCGATTTCTCTTCTGAAGGTTTGGACAGAATGCAATCAGCAGGGCTGTGCTGGCTTGTAAACACAGGTGGCCAGTTTGCGGAGGAAGGGAACACTTCTCAGACCTCGCACATGAAAACCAGTTCTCAGAACTTCTCACTCTTGGCAGGAGTCCCCGCTGCTCTGGGTCTCTGAGAGCGCGGTTGATTGAGAGAATTAAAGAGCGTACCCAGGGATGATAAAAGCACAGATGCTGGTTAGTCGGGATAGCAACCTGAAATCATGGGCCTGGCTCTTCTGACAAGGGGGGGAAACGAGACTGCAGCTCCCGATCGTAATTGCTGGATGTTTACTGCTGAGTACCGAAACCGTGGGAGATCTCCACGGCCTCCTCGGGATGATGGAAGCACAGCCACTGCCTCTGGCCGATGGTTGGGAAAGGAGAAAGTAGATTTGCCAAGAAGAAACCGTTCCAGCATTTGCATTGAGAGCAGGCCTGTGTGTTTCTGAGGAAACTCAGAGAGCAAAGGCGAGTGTAATAGTTTGCATAATTCAGACTGTCTAAACCTGTAATTCTTGGTAACTGGGTTCCTGGTAACTCAATTTGAATTTTTGGCAAGCCTTGGGATGAAAAGGAATGGCCTCCGGGCTAAGGCTAGCAGTCATATTGCTCAGGACTACTGAATTTATATTCTAGTCAGAATGTTGTTTCTCTTAGGCTGGGAACACCCTTGTCCACTTAAGAAGGAGAACAATTGGAGTGCCAGTCTATTTGAAACCACAGGATCATTAGGACCACAGAGTATGACTTCCTACCCCCTTCTCTCTAGGGATCTCTATGTTTCTTTCTGCCCATTTATCTATAACTTAAGCTGCTAATACCTTGTGCCCCCCTCCCCCCCCCGTCTCATGGGCCTATATTAATTTGCTGAGCCAAGCAATCAAATCAAATCATTGGTAGCTGGCCAACCTGTGTGTACACTGGTTTTAGGACAATTTCCCAACCTAGATTCCGTCAGCTTAGTTTCAGGGTTCAAAGGTCAAAGTGGGTTTGCTCAGAGTGGCAGAGACATAGTTTTGTATATAAATAGGCAGACAGTGTCTCATGCATTTCTGGCCTCCTGCTGCATGAATCCAAACGCCCAGCAGTTGTGCAAGACAAAGTGCCCTGGGTGAGGAGGCCGCAGTGTTGGGATCTGTCTGAAAGACAATGATGATGCCTTCCTTTCCCTTCTATTCAAATGTAGCCTGCCCCAGGGTGAAACCTAAGACATCATCTAAAAACTACCGCTGTAGGGAGAGTGAACACAAAGAAGGAAAGGGACAAAGGGGAGCCAAAAGAAGAAGAGGACCGACTGGCTAGAAAAGAAACCCTTAGTTTCTACTCAGAAATTTGGTAAGCCAGGCAGTGGTGATGCACGCCTTTAATCACAGAGAGGCAGCCAATCTCTGTGAGTTCAAGGCCAGCCTAGTCTACAGAGAGAACGCACTGGAGCAAACATGCAGGAAAGGCACCACATTCCTTCTTGGTCATGGTATTGCCAGGGGGTCATACCAAAACTGGGCTCTGGTCCTTTCGGCTGGGCTGATACTTAACTTTCCCCTTTCCTGGAAGCACTCACTTAGTCATGGTACTGAGCAATCATGGAGGCAGGACGGCTCAGCGAGCGTGTCGACATTTAACCAGCTGTTGTCAGAGGGGTACAGATGGAGAGAAAGTGTAGGCGTGCTCCAGATGTCTTTACTGGCTTGTGGTTCCATTCCAAAAGTGGTCAACTCATCTGACTCTAAATGTAGCATTATCTCATCGTGCACGCTACGGGGAGGACAGATGGACCTCTTTATTTTGTGTGTCTTAACTGTGCTTTTAATGTTAACCATCTCTCCTAATTCGATGCAGACGGTCTTCCTGCAGATCCATAAATGTCAAGGTTTCTGAATAACCAGTTGTAGGGATAAGTCCCACCCCTTAGGGGGCGTGTTCGCCTCGGGCTAATGTTTGCCTATAAATTTGGCAAGCCTGCTCCCAGCCGTCCCTTTCTGCTTTCCTGGTCTCCGCAGGAATGGTGGTTCTGTAAGTCTATTTCGCCATTAAAGCTATATATATTTTTACAATCTGTCTGCATTCATTTACACTGTTACATTTTGGCGCCCAACGTGGGGCTATTTTGCCCCCGACTCAAGCGGGTAGCCCGCTAGCTAACACAGCACCCTCCCGGGTGCTGTTTTTTAGTTCGTGACTCCGGCCCCAGTGCCGAGTCAGAGACATACTCGGCCACACAGGCCCATTCTGCCTGCCTTGGCTAAGTTTGCAGCAGAACCCCACTGCCTGAATTAGCAGAAGCTCAAGTACCTGCGGTTTTGCAACAAAAGCTGCCACAGCGGCAGATTTGGTCTGATACAAAGTGACTTGGCCGGGCAGTGGTGGCGCATGCATTTGATACCAGCACTTGGGAGGCAAAGGCAGGCGGATCTCTGTGAGTTTGAGGCCGGCCAGGCGGTGGTAGCGCACGCCTTTAATCCCAGCACTTGGGAGGCAGAGACAGGCGGATCTCTGTGAGTTCAAGGCTATCTTACCCTGTCTTGACAGGATATGACAGTCCTGTTTTATCCATTGATGCACGCTCTGTATCTCTGTCAGTGGTTGAGGTATGGGCATTTCTTTGCCCAAAGGCCAGTTCTACCAAATAGAAAGGCTCCAGGTGGAGTGTCTTTGGTATTCAACATTCTCTCGGGAATAGAGCGGTGTTGCCAGGAGCAATTGTGTCTCACTATCACGAAACTCTGAGTTAGATTAAAGGCCATTTTCTACAGCTCTTTGAAGAGGTCGAAGATTATCTATCTATACTGAGTATAATCTCTATATATCTAGAGAACCTGATTAGTCTAATTATAAATGACAAACTTAGATGACTATTTATCTATATGATTCTCAATATCTATCTAACTTAAAGACTAAGACAATAAACAACTGTGTAACAAATGAGGATAATGACCTCCAAATATAAACACTGTACAAATATAACATTGCAATATGGTAAATATATATCAATACACAAACACTATATAAGTATCTTAATCAGAGGTAGAAATGTACACTGCAATATGGTAAATATATACAATATATATTTATCAATACAATATATGTCAATACATAAAAAATGTTTTAAACAGAGATAGAAACTTGCATGCATACAATAGTCAATATAATTTAACTTTGTATCAATATAGAAGAATCGATACCAATATATTTGTCTAAAAGCAGTAACTCACAATTATAAATCTATTATCCCATCAACCAGTCCAGGGCTAACACTGCACAGACCACCAATCTGCTTCTCCTCCCAGCCACCCAGCCACCCAGCCACCCTGCATCTCCATCTCCTCCTCCTCTCTTCTCTGTCCCGTCCTTTCCTCCCTCCCTTCCTTTCACCATGCTGGGGACTGAATACAGGGTCTAACTCTGTGCCTATGCTAAGCAGGCCTTCTACCGCAGGGTCACATCCCCACACACCCTCCCTCTCTTGACTTTTAGTGCCAACTGTAGTGACTCACAGCTGTCATTCCAGCACTTGGGAGATGGAGGCATGACGACCAGGCATTCAGGGGCATCCCTCAATACATAGCCAGTCCAGATGTGCCTGAGCTAGGTGAGCACCTGTGTCAATAATGATAATAATAATGTGACAAAAACAAGAACTATCATTTTCTGGAATGGCCGGATTCATCCTACTAAACGTAGCTCAGATGTTTGTCACCGTCATAGACTCCCAGACTCAGTGTGTCCCACGTACTCTGGACTTCATGTGTTCCTCTGTTGCAGTGATTGATTGCATCATGATCTTCATCATCTGTCACTGTGACTTTTGGCCCTCAGTGCTCAGTGGATTCTGGGTGAATCCAGGGAACTGTGTTCAATGAGATGTAGGGTTGACCTTCTTCTCCAGGCCCACCACGGGACTGTTGCATAGGTGACAACTTCAGGATGGGAGGAGTAATGAAGACCTGAGGTCAGCAGCCCTGCGGCTGTTAAGCCTCTCTTTGTCCATTATTGGGCATGTGGCTTTGGCCACAGCCCTCCTGAGCCGAGTTTTCTCATATGTAAATAGAGTAATGGCGCTTAGGAAAATGAGAAAAAGGGAGTTGTCATAATGGAGTGCAGTTTATAAGCAAAATATTGTCACAAGCATCCGAGTGGACTTCGGAAAGCAATCCTTCTTAAGTGTGTCTAAGGACAAACCTCTTCCTATGACCCCTGCTCTTCAGCAGACACCACAGAGCTGAAAGTCATTCAGTGGGGAAGGAGATACTGGCCCAGTGTAGCACATGACATTGGCCATCTTCATCACTATGGTCATGCAGCATTCCCTCAGCCAGCTGGGAAGAGAGCAGCGGCAGTTGTGTGTGTGTGTGTGTGTGTGTGTGCGCGCGCGCGCGTGTGCATACGTGCATGTGTATATGCGTATATGTGATGGGGGAGGCAGGGGAGTCTTCAGCCTTGTGCAGGGTCTGCAGCTGCTCTACCTGTGAACCCTGCAGAATGTATCACCTTTTATAATCCTTTCGTTCTTAGCTGTGTACAAACGTGAGTTTAAGCTCAGAAAGGAGCTATAGAACTCCAGATGAGCATTGCTTCGTCCTGAGCACGTGTTCCCCTTCTCTTCTTCTCTGTCCCTACGGCTGCCACTGATGAGTGAGGCTCTACAAAAGGTGGTTTTCTTCTGCAGGATGATGCGTGCTTTTATTGAGATGCCGGGGTTGGGGGCCGGGGACAAAAGCCTTTCAAGCTCTTGGTGCTGTAGAGCCTTGACACTTCGTGAAAGGGATTGGTCTGTCTGTCTGTCTCTGTTCTGCCTCTCCCTCTCCTCCCTCCCTCTCGATTTTCCAGTCCTGTTTTTCCTTGGCTTCAAGCATGCTCAGAGGAGCCTTGCCAGCTTTCGTTGGAAGAAATATATTTCCGAGCTTAGTTGGACATCCGTTTTTTTGGGCTCTGCCCAGACTTTTGACAGAGAAGGTAGTGTTAAAGAGGTTGACGGTGTCTAGACAGTAAAATCAGAAACTGTGTAATTTATGTTGTATTACAGACATCCACTTCCCGGATTGGAAAAAGGAAACTGACTTTTATCTAAGGAAGTTACATTCAAAACCCAAAAACCCCTGGGTGTTTCTGACTTATGAAAAGTTGAAGTGTGAAAGACTTTACATAATATTCTCCAGGCCTTTCAAAGGACAGTGGCGCATAGAGTCGGGATGAGAAATAACCTCTAAGAGACAGTTCACGGGCTCCTACTCAGGCCTCCCGGGCCATGGCCTCTGCTTAGAGCCCTGGAAGTCCACAAGGCAACAGAGCTTCTGAGGAATACTGGGAAGCTGGAGAGGAGAGAAGTCTAAGAGTCAAGAAAGGTGGAAATTTTTAGAGGATAAAAAATAAAGTCAGAAAAAAAAATAAAGTCAGGAATAAGAAAAACAATAAGCAACAACAACAAAACCCTCAGACTTTGACTTTTTAAAAAATGTGCTTTTTTTCCAAGCTGGGCGAGGGTGGCACATATCTTTAATCCCAGCACTCAGGAGGCAGAGAACTCTGGGAGTTCAAGGCTAACCTGGTCTACAGGGCAAGTTCCAGGACAGGCAGGGTTGTACTGAGAAACCTTGTCTCAAAAAAACCAAAAAAAAAAAAAGGACCTTTGGTTCAAAACGATCATAATAAAAAAGTTTTTAAAGATTATAATTACACAACAGTCTTCTGAATTTTGTTTTATTATTTAATGCTCATAAACCCCAGATAATCAATAGAATTAGTGCGGAGGATAATGAAAACATTTCATCTGAACAAGGCAGGCAGATGTTGTGCGGTGCGGAATGCTAAGAACCCACAGTAACTCTCTTTGGTTTAAACCTGGACCATCAGCCTCTGAGCCTGCGTGGGTGGAGCCAGAGGCTCTTGAAAAGACTGGCCTCCCAGCTGTTTCCAGAACATATACTTACAGCACTATCGTCCTGCCGGCTCTAGGGGCTGAATCTGTGCTGTTGAACCTGCTCTTTTCCAAATTATTTCTTCGGGCTGGAGAGATGCTCATGGCTAAGAGCACACTCTGTTCTTACAAGGACCAGAATATAGTTCCCAACATCAGGCTCTGAAAACTAACTGTAGCTCCAACTCCAGGGGATCCAGTGCCCTCTTCTGGCTTCTGTGGCCACCCAGAAGCGTGTGCAGGGACACTTGCACATGCATGTACACATAAGATAATTCTTTTAAAAGTAAAATAAAATTTAAAATCATTATTTCTTAAGTAGAGAGGAACAGAATAATTATTTGCATGCCACATATTCTGGGAGGGTCTAGGGGAGGCTCCAATATTGGAGTCTGGCACAGTTGAGTTTGTCTAGGACTTTTTTCTAGTCCCCATTTCTCTGGGGACTCCCTGGGTGGGCCTTCCGTGTGGTCTCGGTGTGGAGGAGAGAAAGCTACATTCCCTTTTCTAAGCAGCCTCGGAACGTGTCCAGCATCACGTCGGTCGGTTTGTTGTTAGAAGTGAGCCAGGAGAACAGGAACTCAGGGGAAAGAGAACGAGCCATTGTCCTCAGTGGGAGCATGTCTAAGATTTCGTGAACTTGGTGAAAATCACTGTGATACCTGTGACTCAGATGGAGCTGCACATGTGTTGATGTCGTCTCAATTTATGCACAACAGGGTTGGTCCTGAGCAGTGATATAAAAAAGAGAGAGATCGCAACGGCATTCACTGTTCCACAACAGAGACATGCCCACTTTTGGGGTTCCCTCCTTCCACCAATGACTCCTTCTGTGGCTGTAAAATTTCTGCTCTCAAATCCAGAGCTCTCCAGCTCTCCCACCCCACACCCTCCTTCCCTGACCGTAGTTTTCACCTGCTGGATTAATCAGCCCTGGCAGTGCAGTCTAGAGGGATGGGTAGCATTCACATGGTAGCATCAGGACCACAGACTGCCTGAACCAACTCTGACTAGGCTCACAATGCCAGTTACCATACCACGTGTTTTCACAGTGCTCACGATACATTTCTCTCTCTTGTGTGACAATGACACAACTTTCCTAGGATGTCTCACTGAAAAGCTCCCCTGTCTACTTTAGTACACCTTGCTCTCAAGTTCTCACAGATGCCTGAATCATCAAAAGTTGCATTAACGAAAAAGGTATCCTGGACTAGAGAGATGGCTCACTGGGCAAGAGCACTTGCTGTACAAACATGAGGACCTGAGTTTGGGTCCCCGGAACCCATGTCAAAAAGCAAGGTGTGGCTGAGAGCACCTATAGCTCCAGCACTGAGAGGTGGAGACAAGTGGATCCTGGCAACTTGCTGGCCTCCAGCCCAGTAGAATCGGTCAAGGGAGAAACCCTGCCTCAAGGTAATAATACAGAGGATGAGCAAGGGGGACACCCGACATCTCTTCTGCTCTCTGCACCTGCACACACAGGCACTGTGCACTCGCATAAGTGCGTGCATGTATACAAGGCACACATATACAGCACACACATAAGGGAAAATAAAATAATTTAGAAATATTGTGGTTTGGAAAATAAGCCGGTCCAAAGCATAAAAGAAAAGTCAGTTCTGCTTCTGGGAAAGGAGAGAGAGGACAAAGCAGGATGTTCCCTGTCTGACTGCCCTGGTGACTTCAACACACTGTACAATAGAGTTCGGTATTTCCGTGTTTGCATACAACCCCTAACTGCTTTTCTCTAATGTTTGTGAAAACATTTTAAAAGCTAAAAGCTTCTTAATGCTTTGAGCGTTGACAGGGAGAGCTGTTCCATGGGCTCGTAAAAATTATTGTTATTCTGTCTGGAATAGCCTCTCTCTCTCTCATTAGTCAAACATCATATCTACATTGTACTCTTCAACTGAAAATAATCTGCAAGATTTATGCAGTGATAGCCAGTGACCCCATACCTTAATTGTGTTATAAATTGCATTGTGACTTACGCAGGAACCGGCCAAGTACATTTTCTGATGTTCAAACAGAGTGCTTGACTTGAGGAGGGCACGCATAGTCCTGAGATCTTAATTTGGAATCATTGCATCGGATGTGAACAAGAGACTCTGTGCCACATAACTTGTCCAGAAGCAGCTGTCTGCAGAGCTTGTGCCCCAGGGACTGCAGCCGCCTAGACTGGGCACTTAGTGTAGTGCTGAGTTGCAAGGTTCAGATGTCATTGATGGTGACCACTTAGGGATGGTTTCTTGTGTGAGACACTAACCATGTTTTATTCTAATCTCCAGGGGGATATAATATCTGTATTTACAGAAGCAAAGCTGACGCTTCAAGAGATTAATCTGTCCAAGATTGTACACTAGCATATGGTGAAATTCTGTTTTAAATTGGATCATCTGATTCCCCATCCATTCCTGATACCCGGCAACCATTTCTCTCTGTCTTTTCACCTCCTCCCACGGTCTTTGCATAGTATGTCAAGCACCCAGTCGCTGAAGAATGCTTTTTCCTTCAAGTGGTATTGCTAGGAGACAAATGCTTTTCTCATGTGTCCAAAGGTAACAACATAATAAGTGGACCCGAATAGAAGTCCGAGAGATTGCAGCTTCTATTTGTGTGTAGCTCAGATGAGCCTCCAGGGCTCGGGGTGCTTTGTTGAGGCCCAATGAATATATTTTTATAATTGAATTGAACTCAGGGGAAACATTGGAATTGATAATCAGGCCTAGGTTGTAGCTGCAGAATAAGGAGCAAGGACTCAAGTTGCCTCCATTTTCCCGTGTTGGTAGCTGAAAGTTTTTTGGGAGAAAGCCAGTGGAGGACTTGTGCAAAGTCCAGTGGGTCGTCAACCAAATGGAAGACCACTAAGCAAGAAGACCTTGGAAATACCAGAAACCTGGAGTGGGAATGATCAGTGTTTCCCAACCTCACATGAGGTTTGCTGAAGAAAGGAAGGACTTGGGATCTGCAGGAGCAGTGACAGCCAGGACTCAAGCTTAGCCAGCTGACTAGAGTGGGTGGCGCTCAGGCAGAGGTTCCTATTGTTTACATTCTCCGATAGTTTCCTTTGATAGTGGTTTGTGTTGTGCTCCACACTGGGGACACTGTGCTGGGAGCTTTACTATAGCCTAGTAAGTTTATGGAGAGGCAGAGGGGGGAAGGAGGAGGATGGGGAAGAGGAGGATAAGGAGACAGAGATAGTAGTAAACTTGCTGAGAACCTGACTGAGGGAAATGGCCTGTAGTGATGTTAGCTTTACTTGTCAACAACATCTCACAACCATGAATTACCTGGGATAATGAGAGGTTGTCTCATTAGGGTTGCCTGAGGGCAGGTCTGGGGGATTATATTAATTAAGGCAATTGATATGAGAAGACCCAGCTCACAGTGAGAGGCACTGTACGAGGGGTCCTGAGCTGCCTAAAAGTGGGGAAACCAAGGCAAGTGCAAGAGAGCAAGTGAGCAGGTATGCATCCATTCCTCTGCTCTTGACCATCAGGCTCCTCCCATTGTGACTTCCCCTAGTCCTAGCCTGGAATCATAAGCTAAAAGAAACCCTTTCTCCTCTAAATTGCTTATTGTGTGGATAGTTTGTCTCACCCTCAGAAATGTAACAAGACTAGGCCCCCACCAAAACAGGAAGATCTAAAAAGATCCAGTGCAGGTGGTGATGGTAACATCTAAAATGAGGCGAGTGCTGAGGGTTTTTTTTAAAGATAGGTTATAGATGCTTTTATTAGTTTCACTGGGGGATGTTTCATCAAAGAAACTGTCAAACTTTTCCAAAGCAGCTCTGCCCTTTTATATCTCACCAGCAATGAATTAATGATCCAGTTGTGCATATCCTCATCAAGGCCGTTTTTTGGAGCGTGTGTGTGTGTGTGTGTGTGTGTGTGTGTGTCTTATTTGAGACAGAAGCCTATGTAGCCCAAGCTCGCCTACAATTGACTATGTAGCTGAGAATGACCACACATTCCCGATCCTCCTGCCTCCACCACCCGAGTAGTAGGATTATAGTCTCCCTGCTCCATGCCTGACCCATGCTAGTATTTTATATTGCAGCTGTTCTGGCGTGTTTGCGGTGAGAGCATGTCATGGTTTTAATTTGCATTTCCCTAGCCTGATAACATTGAACACCGTCAGCCGTGTCTGTTATCTGATGGGTGAAGAGCCTTACAGTGCTTGGTTTCTCATTGTTGTTTTTACGCTTATGAAAATTGTTATTATTGTGTGTGTGCATGATGGTGGGGGCAGGCACACCACAGTGCATGTGTTTAGGTCAGAGAACAACCCAGTGTACATGGTCCTCCCCTTTTACCTGTACACGGGTCTCAGGACAATTGCACGACTGACTCCCAAGAGCATCTTTTGCAAAGTTAAGGTTTTAAATTGGATGCCTAGTTTGTGAATTCATTTGAGTTCATTTTTGTATAAAGTGAGATTTAAGCCAAGGTTCATTTGTATTTTCCCTCCCGCACCTCCCTCTCTCCTTCCTTTCTTTTTCTGTCTCTGCCTTGTTTTTTTTATTTTATTTTTTTGAGATAGTATCTTATAGGTAGTCCAAGCTGACCTCAGACTTGAAATATCTTCCAGTCTCTCAGCCACGGTTGCAAGCATGTGTTGAGTTATAAGCTTAGCTAGATGAAGTTATATTTAATGTAGTCTTTATTTATCCCCAAATGGTATGATTTGAAATATCTGGATATTAAAAAAAAATTAACCAAAAAGTCAGCCTTGAAAGCTGTGTCATAAGGCATGAAGGAAGCAGTATGGGATAGGGAGATAAATCATAGTGGAAAACCAGTTGCTCTAATGACATTTCACAAGCCACCATTACTCCATAAATGTTATAGAAGTTTAATTAATAAAAATATATAAACTGATGTTATTTTGCTCAAATGCTACATTAGGCCTAAATAACATAATACATGAGATTTATGTGTAAGCAGAGATTTCTGTGTTTCAGCTTCCCAAATAACCAAAACAGAGGCTTAATATTAATTATAAATGTTCGCTCAATAGCTCAGGCTTATTACTAACTAGCTCTTGCACTTTAAGTTAGCCCATATTCTTTTTTTATGCTATACCACACTGCGGTACCTTTATTAGCATGGCACTTTCATCTCCTGCTTCCTCTGCATCTGACTGGTGGCTCCAGACCCTGCCCTTCTTCCTCCCAGCATTCTCCTAGTCTGGTCTTCCTGCCTAACCTTATTCTGTTCAATTATTGGCTAGTTGGCTTCTTTATTAAACCAATCACAGCCACATATATTTACACAGTGTAAATGAATAATCCACAACATTTATGTCTGTTTCTTTTCTACAAAATCAAATGTCAACAATATTTTGCACGTGTGGACTGCTAATTAGCTAAATTAGAAGTAATGAGTTTTATCTGTCACATTTGAAGTTTCCTTAGTAGGTTTCTAGAATTAATATTGTTTGGGCTGCAAATAACATATTTGTGTAGATTACAATGAGTGGTTGTTAATTTGTTGTTGACTGGTTTTTATGAAAGAGGACAAGTGGTTTTAATGTTCTTGCAAAAGAATGGTACAGAATATAAAAATAAGAAATTTTAAGATATCTACTCAATTTTTGAGCTGAAAACTTATATGCATTTCATTTATTCAGTTGTTAGATTGATGACAATACTTAGAAGTTTCTTAAAAATAGAATATTAGCGAGCTTTCCCTGGAAATGTTCTCAGACTGTACGAATAGTCAACATGTAAGATTGAAGTGGTCAGTATTGCTTAGAGTTAAAGCAGGGATTTCTACAAAATGAAGTAGGTTTTCCGGAAGTCTTTGTGTGGAGGTAGATTCCATTACAGGGACAGAGGAAGCCTCCCTCTCCCCAGCCGAGCGCTCTTGCTCTTCTGCAGCACCCCCAACCCCCAACCCTGGCTCTGTAGCTAGAATTTCCTTGCCGGTTCCATAGTGTTTAATCTTCTCATTACAACTCCTCTTGGCACCGTGCTGTTGCGTGAGTGTTACACAGAGGGAAACAAAGCAAAGCAGATATTCTGCATATGTGTATTATGTGGGATGAGAGGGAGCTCTCCATCCGGACTGAGGTCTGTTTTGTTTTGGTGATTTGGCATCAGTCTAAGCCTCAGCCGCATCTTGTTTCTAATTTTTTTTCATTGCACCACCTCTTCAAGATGCTAAGATGCAGATGGGCATAGTGGTGCTTGCCTTGAATCCTGCCCTGGGGAGAGGGAGGCAGGCAGATCTCTCTAAGTCATGCTGGTGCACAGAGCGAGTTCCAGGACACCCAGAGCTACATTGTGAGACTCTGTCTTGAAGAAGAAAAAAAAAACAAATAACAAAAACAAAGATGCTAAAATACCAGAATTACTGTGAAAAATCCAGTTACTTTTCTAAATGCATTACACACTAAACATTTGAATAACAGTTGAATTAACATTTAGGCTTTAAATATTTGAAGTAGCTTAGATAAGCCAAATCATCAGCTCAGCTAGCAGGCATTTAGATTGCTTTCTGGAATATGTCATGTGATGTTTGCTGGGAATATTCACATTCTTAATTATATTTGGTTTTCAATGTTATTAAAATAACTGCATTTCCTGAAAGCAATTGGATTGTGCCATCAAGGGATGTAATGTTCCTTCATTAATCTAGGCAGCGTAGAATCCACTCTGAACAAAACCTGGCCGTGAATAATCCACGCAAAAACCAGATATTACATCATATTCAGAAGCACCTAGAACAACGGGGTTTGCGTTCACTCTATGTTCTATGTTTTAGACATCTCAGAGTCGGTTCTGGGAGAGGGAGCCTTGGGTTTGCGTGTGTTAGCTGAAGCAATGCTTTTGTTAGCCCATGGAAAGGAAAGGGGAATGTGAAGAAGAGGGACCCAGGAGCCTGCTGTGTGGTGTTCCTCACTCTAGCCATGTGACCTTGCTCCAGGACTACCCAGCACGAGCCACAGTGTCAGTCTAAGGCGGGGCTTCTAGAGTTTCTTCACTTGTTGGCCGTCTTCACCTTAAAAATTTTTACATAGCCTCAGGTGTATAGACATCCAAATCAAACGTTTACTGATAATAAATGAAAATCTATGTTTGTTATTGTATTAATTTATTATTTATCCTGTGTGCATGTGTATCTGTGTGAGCATGTTCAAGCCACTGAGCATGTGGAGGTCAGAGGACAACCTGTGGAAATCAGTTCTCTGTTTCCACCATGTGGCTCCATGGAATCAAATTCAGGTCGTCAACCTTGACAGCAGGCACCATTACCCATTGAACCATCCCTAAAGCCCAAGAAAATTTACTCTGGTGGGAGCTGGACCAGTGGCTAAACGTGCCATAAGGACTTGAATTTGGATCCTAGCACCCCCATGGAAGCTTGGCATAGTGGGGTGACCTGTAACCAAAGGGCTAGGGGTACAGCAATATTCACGTCTTGGGGCTCCTTGGCCTGCCAGCCTTCCCCCGACAATGAGATCTAGGTTCAGTGAGAGACCTGGCCTCAAAAAAATAAATAAATAAAGTGAAGAGTGATAGAGAAATGTAGCCAAGTTTCGCCTCTGACTTCCACCTGTCCACAGACGAGTGAGCACACCCACCTATACCTGCATTTAAGTACACATACACATGCACACACTGCACGCATGCATTTATTTTAAAACAAGTCTTCGGTATACATGTGATTTTACCATTCACGGAAGAGGAAAGCGAGTTTGCATACTAATGAAATAGTTGTTCTTGTTATTTTTACATAAAGAAATAAATCTTGGCTGAACATTTTAGACTGCAGGGCAAAACATCATCAACGTTTTCCAGGCTGATTGATGTTTTGATTTTATAATCAGCAGTGTTGAGACCACTGCTTCCACATGGATACATAGTACACAATAGTAGAAGTATGTTTAGGGCCATTTCAGAAATTGTTGAAAATTCTGTCAAACTCAAACAGTCATTTATAAAAATCATGCATTCTAACATAATATAGTCCACAAGCATGCTTAATTGGATGCTTACGTACTGAGGGATAATAGTAAGAAAATATCTCAAGTCTTTGTCCTCTACAATTTAACTGTTAGACTTCTCCAAGAACGGAAAACTCCGTATGAGCAGTAAAGACCCGTGTTCCTAGCATACAATAGTCTTGAATGCTCCCCACAGCATCTCATACAGCATTTGTGGTGTTGCATGTGAAGACGGCATGCATGCTGCAAAGGGCACATGCTGTGTCTTTGAACCAAGGCCACATTGAAGTTGCTTGATGCAGCACAGGTAAGCGACAGAGGTACCTCGGATTCATTCATTGCCTCATTTTAAATGAATTTTTGGACTTCTAGTGCTCAGAAATATGTTACTGCTGCCAAACCATCCATGGCCCACACATTGAGTTGTGTGCTCTGTAGTTTAAGGAGCGGTGGTGTGCAGGTTGTCACAGAGGGACACGTCCCACATATACCGATACCTTTCTACAACTGCAGGCACCTCACGTTTTCCCGGGGCTCTTCTACAGGTACTTAGAAGTGACATCATTTTGAGTGGCTGTGTGTACTATCTGCCGGGGTTGGTGCCGTAAAACAAGTACCAGTGGTTCTGATAAAGTACATCCTCTTGGAGAGCTTTCTCCCACACTGATGTCAAAGGCAAGCCCATGTCAGGAACAGAAGGACCATGCGCCCTGTGCCCGTGGTGCCACCAAGTTTGGCGTGTGCCCCATCTAGTTTGATTGCGCTCTTTTCCCATCAGGCTATAAAACTGATAAATAGGTGCATTTAAGGACTATTGCTTAAACACAGAACAATGACCTTGCTCAGATGGAGCAACTGACCCGCTGTAGTAGGTCAAAGGGTACAGAATAGCCCTGCTTGAGGGAGAACTTAAGGACTGTAGCTAACATTTTAAGGGACTCTAGCCAGCCCAAGCATGGCAGACATGACACTGGCAGGCCTTGCCCTTCTCCATTCCTGCTACTTTGCTAAAAACTGTTAGATTACAGTCCTAAAACTAGCCACCAAGGTCTAGTCCCTTATTTGGCCATTTCCTCCTCCTGATCTGACTACTAAGGTCCAGCTATCAATTTATTGAAATCCAGCAATCAAAAGTCCTCCCTAATTAGCCTGTCTAATTAAAATTAAATACCTCATCTAACATGGGGTTTCCCCATTTACCTTTATAAACTGCCATTTGCCTACGGGCCACGTCTGTCCCCTCTCTATCCAGAGGCAGTCCTTTGTCCCTCTGGGGCAAATAAATCTTTGTGCTGAGACTCTGGTCTTGTGCCTAATGCTGGAATGTGCTAGTTGGTTTTGAGTGTCGATAGGACACGGCCTAGAATCTCCTAGGAAAAGACCTGGGGACATGTCTTTGGTGATTGTCTTGATTGTTGATGGATATAAGAAGACTCAGTCGATTGTGGACAGCACCATTCCCTTTTGGGGAGTCCTAGACCCTAAGGGCTGAGTCTGAGCAAGCAGGGAGCATGATGTGTTTTCTGCTCTTTCCTATTCGTGTTTGTAAATCCTTGACACTGTGACTTCCCCACACCGTGAACTGTGACCTGGAATTATAAGTCACACAAGCAAAGTCCTTCCTCCCCTGAATTGCTCTGTCAGAGCCTCTGTCACAGCAGCAGAAGTGGATTAAAATGGGGAGAGGGAGGGAGCAGGGGACAGACTTCCAGGGGAGAGTTTCAGCTTAAGGAATAGTTTTTTTTTCCCCCTCCAGTCTCCAGGGATTTTTTTTATCTTCTCACTGTCACAGAAGGAAGTAAATATTTGCCCAGTAGCCTGCTTTGTACTGCTGTCCTTGCTGCCCTTGGTGGGTCCGAAAAGCCTCCCACTGTCCCCAGCCCTTCTGGGTTTCCTAGCCTTCTTGTCTACAGTGGTAGGCTTCCACCTCACCTTCATCACCCCTTCCCTTCCCTGTGTTGTTGACTCAGCCCTGTGGCGATGGCTACAGTCCCCTCTTTATCATCCATCTTAGTAGGAGAAAGTTTCACTAGAAACTGCAGCCCAGCCAGTTCGCTGGTCCTCTGGGGCTGATCCGCCTTGAGCATCCTGAGCAAAAGCTCTGGACTCTCTGCTGCCCAGGCCAGCATGGGTAAACAGACACCCTGCTGGCTCTCTGTGCTGTCTGGGGCTCCTTGTCTTGAGTCTGATGCCGGAAGCTGGTGGAGAACAGGCCATTCCCACTGCCTTCTCGGGTATCAGTTCACTGACCTTGGCCACAACCTTCTGTTTGTGAAGTGGCGTTGCTGTCCAACCAGACAGAATTGAGCACACGCACCAGTATCCCTTTCTCGGCTGAGCTTTGAGTCTCAGGCTTTGGTTCACGGCAGGTGGATAACCCCGAGGACGCTGAGTGACACACACTACTTGGGTTCCCATAAAAATAGATAAGTCAGCGTGTTAGCTATGACTCAGCTGGTTAGCGCCATAGCCTAGGACTTTGTGTAAGGGTTAAGACTGGGGTATGAGTGGGTGCTATAAATGTCCCTCAGCGCATACCTGTCTCCCCCACGTTCAGCTCTCAGTGTTAGGTGTTTGCCTTCTGAAAACCCCAAACAGTCCCCTGGTGCCCCCGACACACACACCTTGTGGTTTTTCTGAGGACAGCTCATTTGCAAACACCCAACGTGTTTACAAGGTGGAATGGGTGTGAACATATGCTCAACCAGCAGACGCCGTGTTGTGGCGTCCTCCACATCTGCTCTTTCTCACGGTTGTGACACAACATTTGCACTGTGTTTATGTGTCTTTCCAGAGCAGCTGACAGTCCTGTAAACACACCCAGGGCAGTGATCAAGCCAGCAGATAGATGCCCGGCCCAGTCTGTCCCTCGGAGCTGGCTCCCCCGGGACTGGCAGCACACAAACATTTTGCACATGCTGCGTCTATATTGAGAGCTCAGGGCTGTAAAGTGTTGCTCCAATCCAAGTTACCATATGAACCACTTGGCAGAAGAACCCTAAACAAAGTTCAGCGACTGGCCCGTTCCTTCCATGCGGGGTCATGGGCAGAAATATAAAGCAGCACACATGCAAACAGTGTTTTTCCAGAAAATGAACAGAGTTTTCAACATGCCTTGGTCAGAATGCCCTCTTCTCCAGATTCTTCTTTCCTCCTCCCCCGACCATGCAGCTTACATGCAGGGAGGGGGAAGTAAAATAAAAGCCCTGCTGGAAACAGAAGAAAGGTGAGGTTTTATATACTGTAGGGCTAAGCTGTATTTCAGCTGGGATCCAGGGGCTCTTCTTCACGAGGCTCACTTGTCTTGGATTAAGGGTGGAAAAGCAACAGGTGCTGATTCTCATGGGCTCTTGGGGGTTGCTCTCCTCTCCGAGCCTTGTTTGACTCCGCTATAAAACAAGGAATTTGAATGACTCTTACCCTTGACTTAATAAGGAAATTTAGAAATTTTAGTCTAAGTTAGCAGGCCAGGGAAATGTAGTATTTTTCAAGACTTTTAAGATCTCAGATAAACTGGGTATGACAATAGAGGCCTGTAATCCTCATACCCTGACTTAACAAATAAATAACAATCACCTGAAATCATTTTTTTTTTGCTTGTGCCATTTTGTTTTTGTTTCTTGTTTTTAGGCTAAGTCTCTTAGCTGAGGCTGTACCCGAGTTCCAGTGTTACCCCAGCTGGCTTTGAACTCTTGATTTTCCAGTTTCCACCTCTCACGTGCTAGGCCTACAGTCATGAGGCATCACTCCTGCAAAGCCACGGCTTTCCGGGCAGGCAGCTGAGAAAGGGAGAAAGTGTCACAGTGAGCTGGGAGCTGGGGACATGCTCGGCACAGGATGGCTTCTGAAGCCGTCAGGATAGCACGGACTTCCCAGTGTAGGAGCTGTGCAAGTCCTTTGTCAAAAAAATGTGTAATTCGGTTACCTTGTACTGAGGGACTCTAGATGGTGAGGCTTGTTGCCAAGTACTATGTATGATCTTTGTAGCACTCAATACTTTGGAAAGCATTTCTGCCCAAACCATTTCATGTGCTGTGTACACCAGTTCTGGGGTGGCAGGCGATAAGGAAATGAGGCTTAGCACTGTCACACAGAATGCTCTGACCTCAGTCTTGTTCCACAGTGATAAGAAATGGGGAAAAAATAAAATGAAAAAAAAAGTGTGGGAATGATGTATGCAATATTGAAGATGATGGTGACCATTTTAAGTTTATTTTATGTTTATTAGCTGTGTGTGTATGTGTGGGTATGCCAGCTCATGTACCCGAAGTTTGGGGCATGCCGTGGTGCTTGTGTGGAGGTCAGAGGGCAACTTCTGGGAGTTAGTTCTTTCCTTTTGATCTTTTGCAAGACAGTTTTGGTTGTTTCTACCACTTGACCATGTATGCCGAGCCAGCTGGCCCACCAGCTTCCTGGTGAGTCTTTGTCTCCACCTCCCATCTTACCATGGGAGCCAGCTAGGGATACAGATGCATGCCATCACATCCTGCTTCTTATGTGGGTCCCGGGGCCTGAACTCAGGTGGTCAGGCTCTCAAGGCAGGCGCTCTCACTGCTGAGCCATCTTTCCAGCCCCTGGGAGTTTTGTTACTTGCCCAGCACTGTTCTGAGTGTTTCATGTGTGGTCCCGACAGAAACCCTTCAGGAAAGGATCTATCAGGTTCCCTTCGACAGGATCTTTTTAAAAACTATTTCATTCACGCATACCCATAGCAGTTAGAACAGTGTCTAACACTCCGTACATATTTTAAAGACATGTTTTAATCATGTCTATGTGTATGTGTGTGGAGCTGGGTGTGGGCGTGTGCTCATCGGTGCCAGTGCCCTCAGAGGCCAGTGCCCATGGAGCTGGAGTTACAGGTAGCTGTAAGCTACCTGGAGTGAGTGTCCAGGTCCTCCACAGGAGCCGCACTCTCTCTTAACGGCTGAGCCATCTCTCCAGACCTTCACACATTTGTTTTTTTAACAAATGAGTTTCAGGTAGAGAAACTGAGGTATGGCTATTTAAGTTACCTTTTTAACTAAAATCATGATCTAATGCAAGGCAAATGCAAGATTTGAGTTAGTAATGCTTGAGACTATAAACTATCTACACACAAAGTAAAGCAGTCCACCAAAGATGAAGTGTGTGTATTTTAAAAAAAACTTTATTTAGAAAATCTTGCTTATGTGTGTGTATGTGTATGTATGTGTATATATATGCATGTGTATGTATGTATATGTGTGTATATGTATGTGTGTATATGTATATATGTGTGTATGTGTGTGCGCACGTGTGTGTGTGTGTGTGTGTGTGTGTATGTATGTATACAAAGTGACGATTGTCTTGGAAAGTGGAAACGTAAAGCTATAGTCCTGAAGTGAGGGTTGGTTTCAGCATGGAAGAAATGCAGTGTGAGATATAGTCCCTAATTACACCCAGCAGCAGTGTGACTTGACAGCTCACCTGAAAATGAACTGCAAAGGAAGGTTTAATTTAAAAATGGTACTGCATGACCTCGATAATTGAAATATTAAAAGCCTCTTAGCAGAGCCCAAATAAATATCTCAGCAGAAGTGCAATAGATTCTCTCCTGCAGCCTGTGGCAATAAACTAATGAACGGTCATTTTCGTTAACTGTTTACATAACTAATGTTCTGTGTGTTTATTTCTTCTTCTTCTTCTTCTTCTTCTTCTTCTTCTTCTTCTTCTTCTTCTTCTTCTTCTTCTTCTTCTTCTTCTTCTTCTTCTTCTTCCTCCTCCTCCTTCCTCCTCCTTCCTCCTCCTTCCTCCTCCTTCCTCCTCCTTCCTCCTCCTTCCTCCTCCTTCCTCCTCCTTCCTCCTCCTTCCTCCTCCTTCCTCCTCCTTCCTCCTCCTTCCTCCTCCTTCCTCCTCCCTCCTCCTCCTCCTCCTCCTCCTCCTCCTCCTCCTTCTTCTTCTTCTTCTTCTTCTACTCTAGAAAGTAAATCCAACAGTGATCCTGCTCTACTTTATAACTTTTGTACGGTAATAAAACTACAATCACTGGAGAAAATTTGAAAGACAAAAATGTTTCATTTAAAATCTCAAAGCGTAGATATTTCCATTAGAGAGGCTTCCTATATCTCTTTATGAAGTCTTTTAGGAACTCAGAAACTTAAACGATGCCCTGTAATTACACACCTGCATGGACTAAAACATCAGATGATAATGATGCCTGCTTTGTGGTCGAGACGACAGCGACACTGGCTTAGGGGAGAGAGTAAGCAAATGGGTCTTCAGAAGCACCTACCCAGAACCCCTTCTACACTGTGTGCTGCCCGGTAACACCTGACTTTATACCTGTGCAGAAAACACAACCCTGCAAGGTTGCAGAGCTGTACATCATATTTCACCTCAGTTTTATAGGCCATCTCCATCATAATGTAATTAGTCATCTTAAAAGTGAAAGGCAACAAGTCAAATTGCTTTTATTGTTGGATTCTACCAAACATTTAAAGAAAGAAAAGTAATTCTCCATGATCTCTTTCATAGAACAGAAGCACAGGGAACACATGCTAACCCACCTGACAAGCCAACGTTATCCTAATAATGAGTAGACAAAGACATTGCCAGAAAAGCCTTAAGACCAATGCTTCTTAAGAATGTTGACTTTTTGTTTAACCCTCATGGCTGGAGGGATGCTCTGTGGTTAAGAGCCCTTGCTGTTCTTGCAGAGGACCTGGGTTCAGATGCCAGCTCACAACTGCCCAGAAATCTCGTCCCAGAGGATCTGATGCCCTCTTCTAATTGTCTCAGGCTCTTGCACACATGTGGTACATATACATGCACTGGAGCATAAAATAAATGAATAATCTTTAAAGTCCTCAAAATACTAACAAACTGAATCCAATAATATATATACCAATTGTATGCCATGACTAGTAGTGTTTATTCCAGGTATAAAAGACTAATTCAGCACTCGCATATCAACATAATCTTCCAAATCAGTTAGGCAAGAAGGAAGAAAAATCTTAAATTCATATCAACACATAAAGAAAAAACTATGTGAGGAAACTCCCACTCACAATTACAAAAGCAAACAACAACAACAAAACAAGCCAAAGCTCTCCGCAAGCCAAAAATGTTGAGGAGCTTCCTTGACTGGATAAGAACTCCAGCAAGGCAAGGGACCAGCAGGATGGCCCAGAGGGTAAAGGCAATTGCAAATGTGGATTTGATCTTCTGGCACTTACATGGGAGAAGGAGAGAACCAACTCTTGCAAGTCGCCCCCTTACCTCCCCATATGCCCTGTGGCAGGCATACCACCCAGCCACATAACTAAATGTGATTTTAAAAAATCCTTTATAAAAAAGACATATATCAAATTTCTACAGCAAATATATACTTAAGGGTAACAAGCTAAATATTTGCTCTTTAAGATTAGGAGCAGGTACTGCAAGTGCTAGCAAGTATAATAAGACAAGAAAATGAAATAAAAGGCAGAAGGAAGAAAAACTAAACTCCCCTTTGCTTTAAAGTGACATGATTTTCTACATGAGAAAATTTAAAAGAACTGACATTCACACACATGTGCATACACACACACACACACTCACAAATTTCCAAGAACAAAGAAAGAATTGTAGCAAAGTCTCAGGGCGCATCATTCATACACAAAGTCAACCACTTCTATACCTGCAATGAAGGCTGGAATTTTTAATCTAGAAAAATCCTGAAAAATAAAGCCATACAAGCATAGTTAACTGATCTTTGACAGGTTTTTTTTTTAAAAAAAAATTATTGCTTTGTAAATAATAGCATTCAAAATTTCCACATCCTCCCCTCCTCCCATTTCCCTCCCACTCCCCCACTCCCCCTCACCCCTCCCCCTCCAGTCCTAAGAGAGGGCAGGGTACCCTGCCCCATGGAAAGTCCAAGGCCCTCCCCCCCTCCATCCAGACCTAGGAAGGTGTGCATCCAAACAGACTAGGATCCCAAAAATTCAGTACATGCAGTAGAATCAAATCCCAGTGCCATTATCATTGGCTTCTCAGTCAGCCCCCATTGTCAACCACATTCAGAGGGTCCAGTTTGATCCTATGCTCGTTCAGTCTAAAAGCCTTTTGTGTCAGTCTTCTTGGGCTGTCATAACGAGATCCATGGCTAGGTAGCTTTAACCATGTAGAGACAGTCACAGAGCTAAAGGCTGTGGGTTTGTGATATGGGCACCAGCGAGGCTGGATTCTGTTAAGTGAATAAAAGATGAATTACAGATGGAGGTAGAATACTTGTAGAACACATACCTGGTAGAGGATTTCTGTAAAACTACACCAGTTCCATTCCGCCCTCTACTCACTACAGCTACGGGAACTAGGCTGAAAATTTAAAAACATACATACACAGAGACAGACAGACAGGGCCAAGGGGACATCCTTGATCCAAGAATGCCAGGAATGCCCACTTTATTGTGCTCAGGGGCAGCTTATATAGGGCTCTGGCCCCGCCCCAGCTCTCAGGATCCCTCAGCTGCAGACTCATCAGAACCCAATCCCCTGCCATCAGGGTCTCATGCTCAGAGCAGCTGCAGGCTACTCAGAACAGAGGAAAACAAGTTGTTTACAAGAAATTCAGGGTCTGGTGGTCCCCAGTCCCCAACAGATTTCTATGCAAAACATTCAAAGAACTCTTGCAGGGCTGGAGAGATGGCTCAGAGGTTAAGAGCATTGCCTGTTCTTCCAAAGGTCCTGAGTTCAATTCCCAGCGACCACAGGGTGGCTTACAACCATCTGTAATGGGGTCTGGTGCCCTCTTCTGGCGTGCAGGCATACACACAAACAGAATATTGTAAACATAGTAAATAAATAAATATAACAACAACAAAAAAAAAACAAAGAACTCTTGCAGCTCAACAATAAAGGTGAGAGCCTGTAGTCTCGGCATGTGGGAGATGGTGGAACTGGAGGCCAGCCTGGTCTACGTAGCAAGTTCCAGGATAGCCAGGGTTACATAGAGAAATCTTACCTCAAAAAACAGAACAGAAACAAAACAAAACAAAAGAACAAACTCAACAATAATAAAATAGTATGATTAATAATTGATTTCTCCATAAAAACCATACAAATGGAAATAAAAAATATAAAAAGATATTCATTTCATGTTAACAAATTACCAATTAAACTGAGGGGCATAATTTGTTTAATGAGAGGTTGAAATAGAAAAGATGTTACTATCATCTGCTTGGCAAGGATATAAAATGAAAGGAGTTCTTACTGCTAGTAGGAATGTAAAATGGTACAGCCACTGTGGCAGCTTCTCTCAAGGCCTGAACACTCTTACCACAGAGTCCAGCAACTATGCCCTTGGCCATTTACTCAAAGAAAATGAAAATTTATGTGCACACAGATGCTGGCATTTAATTATGTTTTATAGCATCTACATAATCACCCAAACCTGGAAGCAACGAGATATCCTATAACTAAAGGAATAATCTAACTACGTGTATCCTTATAAGGGAAATTATTTAACAATAAGAAGAAATGAACAGTAATTTGTGTGAAGCACAAGCGAATCTTTAAAGTGCCTTGCGAACGGAAATAAATCCATCTGAGAAGGCTAGACACTATGATTCCTCTGTGTGACAGCTTGGGAGACACACCACCCCAGCAGCACACAGGATTAGTGATTGGGATGGAGAGAGGAGAGGAGAAGCATTGGTGGGCATTGGGTGGGACAATGAAACTGTTCCATGTGGCATTTCTGTTAGGGTTATATGATAGCATGCATTTGTCATTGCATACAGCACTTCACAACACCCCAGAAAAGATGCAAACAAACGCACAGTGTACAAACTAAAAAAAAAAAATTTAGGAGGTGGTGAGTTTCCAATGGAAAGCAGAATCATTAAAAATTGTATTTATATTCCAGTGTGTGAAACAACTTTACAGGGAGAGGAGAGAAGGAGAGGGATGGAACTGCTGACCCAGGTAACGTTGGAAACGAGGAAAAGCCCTTAGGTTAGAAGCAGAAGCAACCACTGAACATTGTGATCTAGTGGTGTTGTGAGGTTCCCAGGCCACTGAGAATCAGCAGTTGGGTGAGTGGGCTGCAGATGGTGGAACAAGGGAATTTACAGATCCGCGAGGCCGGTGGAGATTGCTAGGAGTCCATATTTGATTCTGGAGATGCAGATGGTTCCATGTGGAAATGCTTACAGATGTTTCCGAGTTCATATAAGCACATGTATTTCTGTGCTCATGATTGGCAGAGGTTAGAAGTGAGTAGGTAAAGTGTGTCGGGGGCACCCAGAAGTTGACTGAAAAGTGCTCAGTGGCCAAGCGTGGAGCAATTAGAGCAACAAACTAATGCTCTGGGTTGAGGCTCTCATGATGTAAACAAGCCACTGAACAAACACACATGGGAGGAAAGACACATCTCCCTCACAGAAGAATGTGGAAACATTTATTTAAGCATTCTGCCTTCAGGGAGGTAACCCGAAAGTCACAACTCCCTAAACATAGACTGCACATAGCAGCTTCCTTTCAACGAGAAGCTATGGAAAAGTGTGTGGAGGAGTTCGGGGAAGACGCTTTGCAGGGGAGAAACTGGGCACAGGCTGCCTCGGCCAGGTGGACCAGGTCAGTGTGAGCCAGCTGCCTCGGCCAGGCAATCCGGGTCAGTGTGAGCCAGATAAGTTTCTGCTCGGAGGGTGCTGTTTGTATAAAATGGTGAAAATGGTTTTCTCCTTCGTTTCCGCCTCCCACAAACCATAAAGGTGATGTTTCAGGAGGAAAAGATGTCAGTCAGATCCAAAGTTGGGGGCATTCTGCAAAGAAAACATAGAAGCTGACCGACACTCCTTGAAGCTCTTCAGGTTATCCACATAAGTGAAATTTAAAAGAAATGTTAGAGCCAAGAAACACCCTGGGGAGACAGGATGAGGAGTGGATAACTCCTATTCCTGTCCTTGATTCTTCTTTCCTGCTAGTTCGTCATTGACAATGTAGCCATGTGTGATAATGAATGTACCATAATGGTTACTATGTCAGTAAAGGAGGGGACTAGTTGCAAGGTGCTTGGGAACCCTCTGTGCTGGCTTACAGTTTTTGCATAAATATAAAACTTCTTTCAAACAAGATTATTTTCTAAAAGTGTGTTACCCAGACTTTTTCGTTCCCACCTGTGACATGACATAATTCCAAAACACTGTTCATGTGAAATTCAAGGTGAGCAGTCTCCCTGTGAACCTCTGCGCCCCTTGGTTACACTATTCCCTCATTGTTGTGCTCAGGATAGTGGCTGGGCTAAATCTGAGGGTCCCTTTCCAGGGGTGTATGTAAGGCTTTGTACATATAATACCCTCCACAGGCTCGTGGGACAACAGCTAGTGGCACTGTTTTGGAATGTTGTGGAACCTTTGAAAGGTCAGCTCTACCTGGAGGAGGTGGGTCACCGAGGGATAAGCCCTGTGATTCACGGACTCCATTTTTTTGCCCTACCTGTTGCCTGGTTCTCCCAGAGGAAAGCGGGCAACCTCCTTTAAGTTGTCATCTGTCAAGCGTTCGGTCACATCAACGACAAAGTAACAAATGCAGTACACAGGGCACTTAGTCCCTTCACCAGGCTACACAGAAGACAGTGCACTGAGGGACATAGGACTGGGTACTCCTGGCCCATGGTCTATATGCCTCATCTTTAACCTCAGCATGGCCTCGGAGGCAGGACTGAAGCTTCAGCGCCCAGCACCAGCATTGAGGATCAGGCACATGGACATGGGTTGAGGATCATGCCTATGGACATGGGTTGAGGATCATGCCTATGGACATGGGTTGAGGATCATACATATGGACATGGGTTGAGGATCATGCATATGGACATGGGTTGAGGATCATGCATATGGACATGGGTTGAGGATCATGCATATGGACATGGGTTGAGGATCATGCATATGGACATGGGTTGAGGATCATGCATATGGACATGGGTTGAGGATCATGCATATGGACATGGGTTGAGGATCATGCATATGGACATGGGTTGAGGATCATGCATATGGACATGGATTGAGGATCATGCATATGGACATGGGTTGAGGATCATGCATATGGACATGGGTTGAGGATCATGCCTATGGACATGGGTTGAGGATCATGCATATGGACATGGATTGAGGATCATGCATATGGACGTGGGTTGAGGATCATGCATATGGACATGGATTGAGGATCATGCATATGGACATGGGTTGAGGATCATGCATATGGACATGGGTTGAGGATCATGCATATGGACATGGGTTGAGGATCATGCATATGGACATGGATTGAGGATCATGCATATGGACATGGGTTGAGGATCATGCATATGGACATGGGTTGAGGATCATGCATATGGACATGGGTTGAGGATCCTGCATATGGACATGGGTTGAGGATCAGGCACATGGACATGGGTTGAGGATCATGCATATGGACATGGATTGAGGATCATGCATATGGACATGGGTTGAGGATCATGCATATGGACATGGGTTGAGGATCATGCACATGGACATGGGTTGAGGATCATGCCTATGGACATGGGTTGAGGATCATGCCTATGGACATGGGTTGAGGATCATGCCTATGGACATGGGTTGAGGATCATGCATATGGACATGGGTTGAGGATCATGCATATGGACATGGGTTGAGGATCATGCATATGGACATGGGTTGAGGATCATGCATATGGACATGGGTTGAGGATCATGCCTATGGACATGGGTTGAGGATCATGCATATGGACATGGATTGAGGATCATGCCTATGGACATGGGTTGAGGATCATGCCTATGGACATGGGTTGAGGATCATGAATATGGACATGGATTGAGGATCAGGCACATGGACATGGGTTGAGGATCATGCATATGGACATGGGTTGAGGATCATGCCTATGGACATGGGTTGAGGATCATGCATATGGACATGGGTTGAGGATCATGCATATGGACATGGGTTGAGGATCATGCATATGGACATGGGTTGAGGATCATGCCTATGGACATGGGTTGAGGATCATGCCTATGGACATGGGTTGAGGATCATGCATATGGACATGGGTTGAGGATCATGAATATGGACATGGATTGAGGATCATGCACATGGACATGGGTTGAGGATCATGCATATGGACATGGGTTGAGGATCATGCATATGGACATGGGTTGAGGATCATGCATATGGACATGGGTTGAGGATCATGCATATGGACATGGGTTGAGGATCATGCATATGGACATGGGTTGAGGATCATGCATATGGACGTGGATTGAGGATCATGCATATGGACATGGGTTGAGGATCATGCATATGGACGTGGATTGAGGATCATGCATATGGACATGGGTTGAGGATCATGCATATGGACATGGGTTGAGGATCATGCATATGGACATGGGTTGAGGATCCTGCATATGGACATGGGTTGAGGATCCTGCATATGGACATGGGTTGAGAGGAGGCCTCGGTGGCTTTCCAGAGCACAGAGAGGGAAGATCCCAGTGACCAAAGAGTAGCTTCACGCTTGGACTGCTCGAACAAGAGCCTAAAGGACAAAATATTTTGTTGGTTCCTCTGCAAATGTGGGCACTTAGACTAAACTGAGCTATGTAAATGAGATATTAAATCCCCATCAATTCTGAGGCCTTCTTTTAGTGTTTGGTCCATAAATTATGACCCACCAGAGCTTTAGATTATAAAGTCGCCCCTATTCCAGACCAAATTAATAGTTTTCTACTTTCTGTTTTTATGAATTATAAACCCCAGATGTGTCAAAGTATGTGTAATGAAAACCATGTATAAGGAATTTGTATTTTTTTTTTTTTTTGGTTTTTCGAGACAGGGTTTCTCCCCTATTTGTATTTTAAAGAACTTAATAAATTTCTTATTTTACTGGTGTTTCTTGGTCTTATCTTAATGGGAGAGAAGAAAAATGAACATCTCATGCTTTTCCTTTTGATTGCAATGCTGGGAGAGCTGAATTGTCAGGGAAAATGCTTTCCTCGGGCCAATTCTTTGATTAGAGGAGGGCCAGCTGCTGAGATAAGCCTGTGTCAGGCCTACGCGGTCATGTTCGGTCTTGGACTTTATCTGTCCACAGCAGCAACTGCAGCTTCATAACAAACGAGGTTCAAAGAGATGCAGCCCGAGCCTGGGCCTCTCCCAGGAATGTTTTCCAAGGGTACCGTAGATTTCGTCATTATGTCCATCCCTACTCGAACTCTTTGAAGGCTTATCATCTGCCACCATTTCCTCCTGCCTGCCCCCAGAGCAAGAATCATTTGTAACCATTAGGAGAATGGAATGTGCTGTGTTAATGTGTGTGATACTTACATTTCCAAGACATCCTAGAGGGCTGGAGATATATCTCAGCTGTATAGTGTTGGCCACGAATAAGTTCAATCCCCAATACTGCCAAATAAATAAGTAAAGAACTAAAAGATTGGAAGCACCCCTCACAACAACCTTTATAGAGCATCGGCTTGATCTCAGATTGGAGTATTTTGCAATCAGTTTGCATCAGTTACCTCCATTCTCAGTTTAGGAGCAGCGTGGCTTTTACAGCGTGGATAGATTAAACCAGCGCCGTTTGGGACATAGAGGTGGCAATTGGGGGTTGTTTCTC
Organism: Microtus pennsylvanicus; assembly: GCF_037038515.1. NCBI lineage: Eukaryota > Metazoa > Chordata > Mammalia > Rodentia > Cricetidae > Microtus > Microtus pennsylvanicus. Next base: position 74,988,951 of record NC_134585.1, on the reverse strand, counting down.
TCTTTTGTGCAAGAAGATAGTACCGACTCTGGGAAGAACCACAAAGGGAGGCTGATAAAGACGGATGCTTTCAGGGCTTTCTGTTTTCCCTACAGTGAGATGGGATTCATGGACCAACTGTGGATTTCTGCAAAGAAATCATTGTTCACAACCTCAGGAAAAAAATGCCTGGACTCTATGGTCAGCAGAGCTGAAATAGGGGCCTGCCAGCACTGGGGAGGGGGCCAGAGACTGGCATGATGGAATAGATGGGACCAAAATTCTTAGAAAGCAAGCCTATTGGTCCCACTAACTTCTCTGAGTCTGACTTCTCTCTAACTCCCATTCCTCCCGGGTCAGGCAGACTCTTCCAGCCTTGCTAGGAGGTGGCTATCCTTGGCCCCAGCCAGCTCCTGGCTACATGCTCCACAGAGCCATCCAGCCCAAACGGCTCAGCGTTGGGGAGCTTCAGGTCATCTTAAGGGGCCAGGAGTGTCCCATCACTAAAATCACATCCCCCCCCTCCAGTTTAGTAATTTGCTCATTTCAAAGTTGATGGGTTTCGTCCACAAAGATTAAAAAATAAAATCCAGCGTGGTCTTTCATAATGTTCCACGAGGGACTACACTATCCTCTGAAAGCTCTTCAAGAACTTGGTTAAGACAGACCTGCTGTCCGGCCTTCTCCAGAGCTGATCACAGAATTCTGAATCCTCACTGGCTGTCCAGCCTTCTCCAGAGCTGATCACAGAATTCTGAATCCTCACTGGCTGTCCAGCCTTCTCCAGAGCCCACCCTAGGATTCTGAATTCCTCTGGAGAAACTGGAGACACTTGTTTATAAAAATAAGTTTCAAAAGTTATTAACTGCCTAAGCATATCCATACAGATGATCAAGCTAATCAAATGGCATTTACAGAAGGAAAACCAAAAATCACAGTCACACAAAGACTACAACAACACAGTGATGGTTTTAGAGTAAAAGGTTAAAATACATATTTATATGTATAAGGGAGAGAGAAAGGTGGCTATGCTCACCACTAAACCAACAGTGTCACACCACATACATTCACACACACACACATATATGTATGCAACTGTGTCCCAACATAAGCAAAGTCACAACTCAGAAAGTATAAATATCAGCGTAAATTGATTTATGCTATTATTTTGTTTATTATAATAAAGTTTTGTGATAGAAATATATTAGATAGCTCCCATGATAAGATTTAGGTAGAATTTGGTCCCTTCAAAATGAAGTTCGCATATTATCTTATAAAATTACTTATAAATTTTTAATTATTTTAATTTTAATTTCATTCATTATTGTCTTATAATTATTTCAATTATTAGGCTATTTAATTATTTTAAGTTATTTAATTAAGTATTTTAAATTACTGATTTTTCAATTATTAGCAAACAGGGACTGGGGAGATGTCTTGGTAAAGTACTTGCTGGACAAACATATGGAGAAGAGTTCTGATCTCCAGCACCTAATGTAAAAACCCAGGCAGCTGGTACACACCCATAATCTCTGCACTGGGGAGGCAAGACAGCCAGATCCCAGGAGCATGCTGGCTGAATCGGCAAACTCCAGGTTCTATGGGAGACTATCAGAATATAAGGTAGGGAGCCACTGAGGAAGACAGCTCACGTTGATGTCTGGCCTCCACTGTATATGTGCATGTATGTGTATAGCTATACCTGTGCCTGCATGCATGTACATGAAGGCATATACAACACACACACACGGAGAAAAATAATGGGACAGACCTGTAGCACTGCACTTAGCTGTGTTAGATCACTGTTGAGGGAAGGACAGAAGAGAAGAGGGGAAGAAGAGGGCAGGAGGGAGAGAAGGGAAGGAAGGATGAAGGAGAGAAGGAAGGAAATAAAGGAGAAAAGACAAAAGAACATACTTTATAGATACAGAAGTCTGTAACCAACTTAAAGAAGAGCAAAAGAAACAAACCCTTGTATACTTAGTACACAGATAAAGTAATCAAAACTTGGGTGGCCCTTGAGCCCCTCTCCTAAAGCATATTCTTTCCTACATTCCTCTGAAACTGTTCCTCTGGATTTTATGGCAGCCTTTCCTTATTTTTCATTATAGCTGATGACCTATGTATTGGCCCAAATAGTAATTAGTTACTGTAGCTAGCCATGGCTGTGTGCCTCTTTCTTTATGCTCCTGTAGCTCCCACTGTATTGCTGTGTGTGGAGGCGTCCTTCGCGCTCTCTCTCCTGCTGGTTTGTATTAGAGTTGTTTCTAGGTTTATGCTGATGTGACCGATCCTGCAATCGATAGATCTTGACATGTCACATAAGCCATGTGTGCAGGAGAATCTCTCAGATCGACTCTAGGAGCAGAGCTGGGTTGCAAGATTTTCAGATACATTAAATTAGATTAAAACATCTTAAGTGGCTGCCTCACTGATGTTCCTACAGGCAGAGGCTGAGGGTGCCTGTGGCATCACTTCCTTCCGAGACCCCAAGTTCTTTGATTTTTGGTATCTTCCAGCATAGTGAATATGGAATGGTATCTCAGTGTGGCTATCGCCCCCACCCTCCACCCCTCACCCCACACACACTCCACCCCTCCCCACTCCCACCCCTCTGCCAGATGAGGTTTCTCTGTGTAGCCCTGGTTGTCCTGGAACTCACTCTGTAGACCAGGCTGGCTTTGAACTCACAGAGATCCACCTGCCTCTGCCTCCTGAGTGCTGGGATTAAAGGTGTGTGCCACCACTACCTGTAGCTTTTGCTTTTATTTCTTCCAGTATATGCTCTTCTTCTATATTTATGGGCTGTTTGTGTTTATAGGCTGAGCACTCCCCATATGCTAAGAACCCTTTGAGTCCCTGCTCTCCTGGAATCCTCAATCTATTGATGGCCTGATTTTCTTTGAGGCTGCTCTTCTTCTTCGATGGAGCTCTTGGTGTGTTCTAGAAACTTCCCTGTTATATGTGTTGCAGCAGTCATCCTAAGTTTGAGGTTTGCCATTTACTTCATGGTGTTTTCTGGCGGATGGAAGCTCTCTGTTTTAAAGTACGCAGGGCATTTCTGATACTGCACTCCAGCAGCTTCAGCCTGTGACCTCGCACTTTTAACACCGTACTTTTATTTGAGCTATATTCTTGTGTCTTGTATAAACAAGGAGTCTGATTTCTTTCTTTTTCCCTCATGGAGAGCTTACTCCCCCAGCACCGTTTGAATAGTCCGTCTTCTGCGCACTGATCTACAATGCTTTCTTTGTCCTGAGTTATGCGCTCGCCCCCACCCTTGTAATATCCTACATATGCATGTATGTTTCTGCGTTCCTCTGTTTATCCCAGCCTTAGCTCCTCTATGCCGGCGTGCCAGCGTGTCAGCTACTCATAAGAAGGGAGGGGTAATGATCGTTTTCAAAGTTAAACTCTCAGAGCCTAACACATGTTAAATTCTCAACTGTCTTCCTTATCTTTTTAGTACATTTTAGCGCATAAAGTTTGTCGAAAGTTAATGAACATTCAGTGAAAAATAACCACTTTTTGCACTTGATTTATGTTGCCGTGGCTGTTTGAGATTTAATAAATGCAGCTATTCATCCATTGTCATTGCTCGTATTGGGTTCTGCAAACAGTGCGTGAATGTATAAAACCTGGCATGCTGAGCATTTTGAACTAAAGGGTACTGGAAGGCCTCCCCTTCCTCTTGTCCCTTCAGCCTCGCCCCAAAGGGAGTGAGAGAAAACTGCATTTCTGTCTCTCTAGATGGGAACTAGACCTCCATTCTCAAGAATAAACCGTCGATCCCAGAAAGATCACTCTCCATTCTACCCTAAAGCCTGTCATCACAGATGGTTCTTTCTCTGTTCCCATGAAGGAGTGGTACCCAGAGAAGCCAAGAAGAGTCTGAACAGGCAGGCCTTACTCGGTCTCTCCTCATCCACCATCATAGCCTTCTGCCCAGCCACATTTCAACATAGCTGACTTCTCTCCACCTAAACATAAAAGGCCTCCCCTGGTTCTTTGGGTCTTCAGTTCTGACATCCCCTATGCCATGAAAAAAATGTGAATGAAATAGATTTGTTCACACACCTCTCCCATTAGCCCATCCCTTGTTATGATGGCCGAGAGGTAGGGAGCCCCCCCCCATGCTGTAGGTAGTGATGACAGGGTTGGTCCCCTCAGGCAACATCTCCAGAAAGGTTTAGGAAGGAAAGCTTTGCTTGGATGTTTGCTTGTTTTTTGGATCTGATGCTGAAAGCCTGAAGAAGCATATGTAGGAAACACACTCAGCAATAACTGCTCAGAAATCCCTTTTTCTCCACCGAGTTCTCCACAGTCACGGGTGCTTTCATGACGGAAGAGGGAAGCGCTACCTTGTAACTGTCGCTGAGAGGAACCTCCTTCCCTCTGTTGTTCCTGGAGCTCCACAGAATGCCTGAATCCAGATGTTAACTGTTTCTTCAGAAGCCTAGTTAAACAGCCAGCGCTTTAGATTTTTCGAGGCATTTCCAAACTCTGGCCTATTATCACAACACGCAGGAATCCGAGCTTTCAAAGCACAACTTTGGCTCAGAACTGGGCCAGCAGCTGCAGCAAATATGCGCAAAGGCCCAGGTTCCCGGGACGGGGACGCAGTGCCCTTGTATGGTAAAACTGTAAGCAAGTGGCTTCTCCTCACAGTCTGTCAAAGACTCGGTCAGATGTTTAAAGTCTATGAAATCCTTGATTGTATCCGAACTCATTGGAACGCGATAAAGGCTCTACAAGCTGGCCACTTGCGTTCTGTTGTAAAATATTACAGATAAGTCTCCAGTTTTATTTTTTATTTTAATGCTCACTGTTGTTTTTGACACTCTTTGGATCCCCAGCCCGGCCTTGAACTCCGCATCAGTCTTCGCACCTCAGCCTCCCACGGACTGAGATTCCGAGTGTCTCCAAGCCATGCTTTTTTTTTTAAATTCTTCTACCAGTGCTTTTATACTGCTGGCTTTATTTTACATTTTACTCTAGTTATATCATGATTCCTTAAAACTCTAATAAAATAACCTTTCATCCAAATATTGCGCACATACGATTTGCTCTTTTTTTGAGAGGTTTCATTGTTGCCTGCGAAACTGATACTGTGCTTTCCCGAGGATGGAGGGAAGTTGGGGTGGGGTCCTGTCAACATACTGAGGGTCGGAAGAGGGGACTTATGGGGGAAAGGTTTGAGTTATACCACACTTACTAGACATAAAGAGTTTTCTGTTGGGGAAATACCAGGCAAAGGCAGAGATGGTAATGAGAAGAGACTGGCCACCATGGGAAGGTGTTTTGCTCTGAGTAGAGGGACATGATACTCATGACTTTCTTTTTTAAAGACAGGGTCTCCTGTGGCTCAGGATGGCTTCAGAGCTGTTTTAAAGTCAAGGATGACCTCGAATCCCTGCTCCTCCTGTCTCTACTCCCCTGTGCTGGGACTGCAAACCGGTGCCACCACACCTGGTTGAATGAGATTTGTTAGGAGGGTCCAATCAGAAGAGGACATAGACAAGAATGCGGTTTTCCATTGGGTGGAATGCAGTGGACTCCAACAGCAGACTGTTTCTCTGTCTGTGTATCACATAACAGATAACATTGGGACAGATAGCATGGCGTACTGGACTCCACCCTCACAGAGCCTGTGCCGTCAGTCCAGGCTGAATAATAAAGATGGTTTAAAGCAAATGAGTCCATCCCAAATCTTAAAACAAAACCTACAAATGTTTTAAATTGGCTTCCAAAGACATATTGAATTCCCTGTTATTGCTACTGTGACAGGAATTTGATTCATATAGGAATTCTTTAAAAAAAATAGTCCTCTTTGCTTTAAAAAAACATTGACATATGTATATATTATTTGTTTATTTATTTATGCAGCTTTGTGGCTGTTGTGTATTGGCACATGTGCCTGCGTGTGCACTAGCCTGTGAAGACCAGAGGCCGAGATGGGGTGTCACTCCTCAGGCGTTTGTTTTGTGTGTGTGCCTGTGAGTTTCTGTGTACACACACACACACACACACACACACACACACACACGTTGAGGTCAGAGGTGGATGTCATTCTTGCTCTTTACCTAGTCTTTTGAGACGGGGCCTCTCACTGAATTCAGGACTTGCCATGTGACTTGATTGCCTGGCCAGCACACTCTGGGGCCACGTTCTCGGTGCCGTGGTGACAGGCATGCACACCCACACCTTGCTCTCTCACTTGGGTGTTGGGAGCTGAACTTAGGTTGTCGTATTTGTGCGGCAGGCACTTTGCTGGGCAACCCACATCCCCTTCTCCTGCCTCCTACCTGCTTTGAATCGTGGTCTCTTTATTGGCCCGGAATTCCACAATGGGCTGACACAAGCTCTAGAGGTCAGCTGATTCCAACTCTCCAGCTTGGTGGTTCCAGGTGTTGCCATCACACCCATAGCTCTGGGGATCAAATTCAGGCCGCCATGCTTGTGGCAAGCACTTTACCCACCAAGTCCTCTCCCCAGCCTGATCCTCTTCCTCTCAAAGTGGACAAGCAAGTGTACAATGCTCAGGTAATTCAGAATGAAGGCCCAATGATAGCAGTGCAGAAAACTCCTCCGGAGCCTCAGACTGGCAGTGGAGCTCCGCATTTCCCTCCAGTGGCTCAGCGGTGTCGTCCTGACAGCGATCAGCAGCTGCCGAAGTCTCTCGCCACCTTTCTGTATTTAAGACTTCAGAGAACGAGCTACGTGCTGTTCTAGCTTCTGGATCTAGACAGGAATGCGATGACTGGTTATCATGCTAAGGGCTAGGGACCAAGACATGAATGGCAGACGGTGCTAGCCATCACATGGGCTCCTGCTGTGTAGTGCAAGAATGCCCCACGTGGTAAAGAAACACGGCGTCAACTCCCCTATTTGAGTTACCCGTTTGCTTTGCCAGGCAAAGGCACATCCTACTGCAGGCAGGCAGATCTCTGCCTTTCTGGCTGGTGGGAATTCTCTTTGCTTACTCGGCCTTAGCTCCTGATTTGTTTTCTCTGGTCTGATTCTAAGCTCCTGCGTTCCGTTTTTCCAGGTGCTTATTTTGTTCAGTCAGTTCATAACAATTTACTGCTATTTCTCAGACGCCCACCTCTCTATCAAACTGCTGTTGGTTCTTTCGTGGATGATAATCGCTGAACGTTTTTCACATACCCTGAGTGGATTTTGTGATAATGTGGTAAAGTATGGGTGAGATCAGGCGTGGCTGCCAAGGGTCCTGGCCAAGAGACCCCATCAGTGGCGCTGTAAAGAACAACTGTGGGTACGCTTAGTTCCCACGAAACACTTCAGCCTGTGAGTGAACAATGGAAGTACAACAGCCTCTTCCACGGGATCTTCTTCCTTCCCACCCCCATCAGGGTTCAGGCTCCTTGTTGGTTCCTGTCCCCAAGGTTGCTCTACCCAGTAGAAAAGGGTGTTTCTAAATGACGGCAAACAGTGCTGGGTGCTACTGCAGAAGTGAATGCCACCTACTTTAAGAACGTCAAAGACTTGAGTACTTGCTGAGGGATAAGGCAGCCTTTGCTGAGGAGGCCGTTGTTGGACTGGGTCTAGAACCAGAGATGAGGCCTACTCAGAGAGAAGCAAGGCTGTTTTAAGTCAGTGTTTGAAGAAGAAAGGAGGTATACAGACTCTCCACAGAGCAGGCAGGTCATCGGTGTAACTGAAACCCAAAGTCGAAGGGGGGAAATTGGGAGGTGAGGCCATGAACTCCAGAGTCAAGTGACTGTGCTTTGTCCCACTTAAGGAAAAACATTCAGGTTCATGCATTTGGGCTGCAGCACAGCAATGTCTTTTCCTTTGGATATATCCTTGTTGTTGATTAAGATGCCAGACTCAGGGATGTTAGGAAGGGGCCCTGCAGTAGTCCACACCAGAGGTGCCCAACTGTGACGGGGAGAGCAGAAAATTAATATGAAAGTGGAGGGTGCTGAGCTGTTAGCTCCAGAAGGGCAGGGAGTGTGAGGTGCTCTCTGCTCCTTCCTTCTGACCTTCCTGCTTATCCAGTGTAATAAGCCCACTTGTTGCTCCCACTGCTGGTGGATACATAGAATTATCAGGAGGTAAATAAATAAAAAATGCCTTTCCTCATCTGCTCTTTCATATACTAGTTTTCTTTTATTCATTTTGGTCATCAGAAGAGAATTCCAATATTTTAATAGATGTTTGATTTGCCCCATTTCAAATACAAAGCTCTGCACTACAGAATACTTACAGGGTTTTTTGTTTTGTTTTATATTTGTGTGTGTGTGTGTGTGTGTGTGCGTGTATACACTTAAGTGCAGATATCCTTGAAGGCCAGAAGAGGGTGTTGGCAAGCTGGAGTTAAGGGGTTTTGAGCTGCCTGACAGGGGTGCTCTGAACTGAACTTGAGTCCTCTCCAAGAACAGCGTATACCTGCATAGCAGTCTCCCCGCCTGCCCCAATTAGTACATTTTAAAAGCAAGTCGATTTATAAACATAGAACTAGTAAGATTTCCAAGAAGTGCTTTTTAAAAGTAAAACAGAATACATGACAACATGTTAATCTTTATTTGGGGGATAAACAGATGACTCAGCTGTTAAGAGTGCTTGCTGCGCTATAGTGAGGCCCTGAGTTTGGATCCTAATACCCTTAACAGGGAGTTTTACAAATGTTTATAACTCCAGCTCCAAAGTATCAGACGCCCTCTTCTGGTCTCCATAGGTACCTGCACACACACGTGTACGTACACTTCCATAGATACACACATGTGTATATACTGAAATAGTTTTTTAAAACTTACTGTTTCACTGTTTTATTATGAAAGGGGAAGGGAGAGAGTATAAAGATGAAGCAAGGCACCCCAAAACAAAGCCTTTTCCAGCCAGAAAAAGCCAACAAAATCAGGATGTCTTTGTCTAACACTGGAGAAGGACTAGGTTTCACAAATGATTTGTTTCTTATTACAGCTGTTAAAGTTGTGAGCAGGATTGGAAAGCCAAGAGTCCAATACCCTATTTTAAACTAGAAAAGTCCATATTGCAACCTGGGCCAACAGTTTAGAATCCTGTGTGCCTGGTATTTCATTTCTAAAGCAGAATAAGACTTGCCTATAAAAAGGATGCCAGGGAGACATAAGATGTACGTAAATAGCTGACCTCTTCTGAGCCTTATATAAATATGATATGATATGTCCTGGTAGGCTGTCCATGTATAGGCACGTGCTAACAAACATTGTGAGCACCTTACATGTTGTTTATCAATTTTAAATGTGCAAATTATTACTTAGGACAATCTTACAAAATTCTTGGGTCAGTATTAAAAAAAATCAATACAATCAGTACTTTGAGATTTTTATTTCAAAAAAAACCTCCTTTCAGATTTAAATGGAATAGACAAGCCTGGTTTTTATTTCCTAAACTCACAGTGGTGCCCCTTGGAAATCACTCAGTCATGGCAGCTGTTGTCTAATTAGGTGAAAATGATCATCTAAGAAAGTCTATCAGTTGCTATAAAAGCAAGATGTTTATAATCCAAGCATCTTTCCAGATGCCGGTGAATTGCTGGCTAGCTGGAGCTTAGCTTTCCACCCTGACAAAGTTTTAAAAGAGGTCAGGGTGCGTTTTACCATAGCGTCTAGCAATGTGAGTTTATTCAGGCCTTGGCAGGCATTCCTGCACACTCAAGCCAATCAATGAATCAACTATTGTGGGCCAGCTCCGCTCTCAGCGGCTAAGAGATTTTTCAAGCATACTAAGGTTTTATTCTATGTGGTCTAGAGAAAGGGCAAAGTGTATTAAACCTTAAAACGTCTCATCTTTCTTAAATTAGTAATTAAAACTTTGCCAGAGATTTAATTGGGAGCAATGGAAAGTCTACCGACACAGCTGGTGGATTTTTGCTTGGGGGGAATAAAATGGCCCGCTCATAATATTTCAGGAAAAGAAAACCCACATGTTTAGAGGAAATGGACTATCTAAGAAGTGGACACAGCCATAGAAAAACTCAGCAAGGGAAATCTAAGTCCTTAAAGGAATATAATGCATTTGTACTTATGTTTCAAATGAAGATTTTCTTTATTTTTTCTTAAATATAGTATGATAGGTCTCCTTTTATCTATCAACTTTCTTTGCCATTTAGCATATTATTTTCAGTCTTTGGTGTGATTGGGTTTTGAATGGAAAACATCATAAGAGTGTTGTTTTCCAACTGGTTCTTTATAAATATAAATAAATATAAAATAGTTTGTTTTATAATGACAATGCATTGGATACTTAATAGAAACTGCTAAGAGAGTAGATGCTTAAGTCTACTTGCCACAAATAAATGGCAAATATATAAGGTGATACACATGTTAATTAACTTGATTCAGCCACTCCATAAAGCATAGATGTATTTTAAGGCATTTTATTGCCCATAAATTTAATTTCTATTTCTCAGCTTGTAAAAAAGTAAATCTTAAAATATAAAGTTTATTGTAGTCTGTATAATCTTTAATAAATGTTGGTAAATGCCTGGCAGCTGTTATATTGATCTTCTTTGTGAACTTGGTAATGATTTCATGATGTTGAATTTGCTTTTCTTAATGCTGGAAGCTAAAATTTTATTCTGATGATTTAAAAGGGATAATGGGAAATACCAGTTTAAAAAGGAAGATTGAGTGAAACGAAGCCTAACATACAAACAAGATGTTTGGGGACTGGAAATGTGGCTCCATGGTAGAACACTTGCCTAACTATGGCCCAGCAGCACAAACACACCATACACACACACAGACACACACACACAGGTCAGAGCTAATGATGTTATAACCTTCCTGTGCCTACTAGCTTCTTTTTGTTGTTGTTGACCTGACAGAAGCTATAATCATCCCCCAAAAGAGGTAACCTCAGTTGAGAAAATATGTCCACGCAGCATGTCGATGGATGTATCTTTGGAACATTTTCCACATTAATAATTAATGTGGGAGTGCCCGATATACACATAGCTACACCCTGGGCAGATGATCCTGGGTTATAAAACAGAAGGCTGAGCAAGTCATGAGGAGCAAGCCAACAAGCAGCGCTCCTCCTAAGTCTCTGCTTGAGTTCCTGCCTCCAGGTTCCTGCTTTGAGTTTCCTGCTCTGCCTTCCATTCATGATAGACCATGATCAAGGCCTGTGACCCAAATCAACCCCTTCCTTCCCAAACTGCCCCTGGGCATGATGCTTCACTGCAGCAATAGAAAGTAAGCTAGGCTGTTCCTTCCCTCTATAGTCTTTAGTTTCCCAAAATGGAATTGCATTTCATCTAAACCGTATCAAACATCCTAAAAGGAGCTTTCGAGATGGAATTTGGGCCTTGGAGTGGCACAAGCCAAGGTGCTACAACTGCCAGGTGCTGCTCCGAGGTCCCACTGTTTAGGGCCCTTTGGGCCCCACCATCCACAGCAGTCGGGTAAACACATGGTCACAACCCCAGGTAGTTACAGGATTCAGATGCCAGACCTCAGTAGCTGCAGCAGCAGACTCCAGGATGAGTGTCGGTGCTCTGCTTGTCTCCGATTGCCAGACGTTCATGTCAACATGCCTCTGCATGTCAGAGGTTCATTTAAACACGCCTCTGCATGTCTGTCAGAGGTTCATGTCAACATGCCTCTGCATGTCTGTCAGAGGTTCATGTCAACATGCCTCTGCATGTCTGTCAGACGTTCATGTCAACATGCCTCTGCATGTCAGAGGTTCATTTAAACACGCCTCTGCATGTCTGTCAGAGGTTCATTTAAACACGCCTCTGCATGTCTGTCAGAGGTTCATGTCAACACACCTCTGCATGTCTGTCAGAGGTTCATGTCAACATGCCTCTGCATGTCAGAGGTTCATTTAAACACGCCTCTGCATGTCTGTCAGAGGTTCATGTCAACATGCCTCTGCATGTCTGTCAGAGGTTCATGTCAACACACCTCTACATGTCTGTCAGAGGTTCATGTCAACACACCTCTACATGTCTGTCAGAGGTTCATGTCAACACGCCTCTGCATGTCAGAGGTTCATGTCAACACACCTCTACATGTCAGAGGTTCATGTCAACATGCTTCTGCATGTCAGAGGTTCATGTCAACATGCTTCTGCATGTCAGAGGTTCATGTCAACACGCCTCTGCATGTCAGAGGTTCATGTCAACATGCTTCTGCATGTCAGAGGTTCATGTCAACATGCTTCTGCATGTCAGAGGTTCATGTCCACATGCCTCTGCATGTCAGAGGTTCATGTCCACACGCCACTGCATGTCAGAGGTTCATGTCAACATGCTTCTGCATGTCAGAGGTTCATGTCCACACGCCTCTGCATGTCAGAGGTTCATGTCCACACGCCTCTGCATATCAGAGGTTCATGTCAACATGCATCTGCATGTCAGAGGTTCATGTCAACACGCCTCTGCATGTCAGAGGTTCATGTCAACACGCCTCTGCATGTCAGAGGTTCATGTCAACACGCCTCTGCATGTCTGTCAGAGGTCCATGTCAACACGCCTCTGCATGTCAGAGGTTCATGTCAACACACCTCTACATGTCTGTCAGAGGTTCATGTCAACATGCCTCTGCATGTCTGTCAGAGGTTCATGTCAACACGCCTCTGCATGTCAGAGGTTCATGTCAACACGCCTCTGCATGTCTGTCAGAGGTTCATGTCAACACGCCTCTGCATGTCTGTCAGAGGTTCATGTCAACACGCCTCTGCATGTCTGTCAGAGGTTCATGTCAACACGCCTCTGCATGTCAGAGGTTCATGTCAACACGCCTCTGCATGTCAGAGGTTCATGTCAACATGCCTTTGCATGTCAGAGGTTCATGTCAACACGCCTCTGCATGTCAGAGGTTCATGTCAACACGCCTCTGCGTGTTCACAAGAGCCCTGTTTGTTTCAGGTTGGCAGTGTGAGTGTTCTGTCTCTGTCTCATTCCAACAGACACATGTTTCGGTCATGGTGTGTAGTAATAGGAGCGGCGGGGCTGCGTTCCCAGCACCCCGGCCGCCTGGCTAGCTTATGCCCCGAAATAATTACACGGACACTGTATTCTTTTAAACACTGTTTGGCCCATTCTCTTCTAGGCTAATTCTCACATATTAATTTAGCCCATTTCTAATCATCTGTGTGTAGCACCCCAAGGTGCGCTTACCGGGAAGATTCTAGCCTATGTCCATCCTGGGTCGGAGCTTCATCGCGTGTCTGCCCGGGAGCGGGCAGCATGGCGTCTCTGCTCCAGAGAGCAGAGCTGTCCGTCTGAGCTCACTTCCTCTTCCTCCCAGCATTCTGTTCTGTTTACTCCTCCCACCTATGTTTTGACCTATGAGGGCCAGCCAAGCAGTTTCTTTATTTTTTTTTAACCAATGACCTTCCTCCATCAATGGTGAGGACATTTGCTACCTGTGAGGGCCCTGAACCCAAAGGAGCACCACACCTACACTCTCTCTTCTGCAGAGAAGCCAGATACTGGTGACTCTTGGGTTCTTGCCCCCTGCTCTCCTAGACTTCCTTATGGATGACCTCACCTGCTCTGGAGACTTTTGTCTCAACTATAACTCTAGCCACCGTAGTTGTGTGGCAGGGAAGCGACTGAGCCTCGGTTCCAGTCTAGTTGCTGTGAATACAATGTTGATTTTTAAGACCATAAATCAAGTCTAGCGAAAACTAAGAAGTGACCCCACTTACACAGGCAAGCTTCTGAACACCTGTGTTTGCTCAAAGGCCGAATCTCCACGTCTGCGTGATAACCAACCGTGCTCACCCTTTAGATACCTGAACACCCATACTTTTGCAGTGCATTTTTCCCATTGTCACTCTCTAGGAAAAGCCAGAACTGTTCTTCAGGTGTTTGACTGTTTCCTTCTGTGATCTTAAGAGAAAACAAAAAACAAAAAAACAAAAACAAGAGATGGTGTAGATACCTCTTTCTTATGCTAGGCAGTAGATCAAGCGAAACAATGCCTCCCGAATCACCTAACTAACCTGAAGGGGACAGCCAGCATATTTGCTCACAGAGTAACAGGAAGTAGGAATTAGATAGTCCTGACACCGAACTCTGTAGCCTCTGGATAGAAAAGGAAAGGCCTCATAAACACCTGTGAAAGAGGGAAGGGGACTAGAGAATAAGGCTATGATGTTGGTGAGTTATAATGTTGACCTGATTTATCCTCATTAACTTTACTTGTGAGTCATAATATCTCGTTCTTAAAGGTTCATAAATTGGAATTTTGTTGGAAGAAGGCTGAAAATATTCCAGAAACTCACCATATACTGTTTACAATAAGGTGACAATTTCTTCGGTGCTAGGAGTTGAACCCAGCTTATACAAGCGATCTCTCACCGAGCCACTTCCCCAGCACTTTTTTAAGAGACCCACAGTCGCAGTCTCTTGCCCAGGCTCACTTTGAACTCATTCTGTAGCCTAGAAAGGCCTTGAGCTTGCCTTCCTCTGGGGATAACAGGTCTGTGCCACCAGGCCTGACTTATTTTGCGAGATGTCTTTAATTTATTTGAAGGTATTTGAAGAAGAGTGTGGTTAGCATAAGATCTAGAGGTGGTGTTGGCTGGCATGCTTTACCTACAGCAGTTACACTGCCGTGCACTCCCCAGAGGGGGGGTGAAAGAGTCAGCCAGGCCCTGGCAACAATGAAGCCAAAGAGAAGCCAAAGGAAAGGAATGGGAGTTAATGGCTAGAGAATGTGTTTCCTGAGGTAAAGAGAATCGTCACTAAGTGACTTAAATTGCGGTGCTGGAATCTGACAAGGGTTCTCCATGGAACAACTGAGGAAGAGAGAGAAGGAAGGCTAGGGATTCTTGCTTTCTAAATCATGGCTCAGATATGCGTTATAGAACACCAAGAACGGAAAAGCCATTACAGAGAGTATAAAGAAACACTTGAGTCTCCAGTGCCATCGGACTCTTGGATTTGGTTTCCGCAGACATGCTCTTATATTCCCACAAGTGTCTGGAAAACTGACTCCTGGATTTTTGGCTTTTTTTTTTTCTGTCTGGAGGTGCAGTGGCGTTAGTTGTGTTTCCTGCACAGCTCACTCTGGGTCAGAGTGTTCTACAGTCACAAGCGGATGTTCAAACAGGGAGTCTGTTGAAAAGATTGCGGAGGGGCTGCTTTCCCAGGGCGGTTTTGGATGAAGTTTGATGGCAGTCAGCTATGGTAAGGACACCTGAAGCCCAGCAGAACCACCTTGTCGCCCGTGGTTGTAGACAAAGTTCACCTAGACGCTCACTATGAGCTGCTGTGGCAACCTCTCAGTGAATTCTAGAATAGATGTTACTGAATGCTTAATACTTGTGGGTTCTAGTGTTGATCTGCGCTTTGAGTTATGAATTGTAATATGTAGGGGGAAATCCTATCAAACCTGGGCTTGTCAAATGTTTTTTTTTTTTTAAAAAAAAACTAGTTGTAGAATAATTTCTTAACCTGTTACAAGTAGCAGAAGAAAGCGAATAGCTGTGATTTTTGAAATATATAATTGCTTTGTATCAATAGATGTTCTTTTACTGTCAATAGATATATTGCTATAATTTAGTAAGTAAATTTCGCCAAGAGTACATTGTGTATCCATTTGTCAGTGATCACACAGGGGAAACTAGATTTTACATCTCCACTGAGTGAATTATTTTTCTGGTAAACAACTTGATACAAAAGAGAGTGAAACATTCATAGATTTTTTTTAACAGCTATGCTGAATTACAGATTAATGATCCAAAATAAAATACAAACTGACTTAATACATAATTCAGCATGAGGGAGGGAAGTAGATCTTTTTCTGACATGATTCTTTCCTTTTGAGGGCAGCTTATTTATTCCCCCTTAATAACTGTAGAACTGAACCACAGCCAGTCCGAGGAACCCTTGGCTCAGACTGTTTCATGCTGTATTGACTAAGAAGCAACTTGGGAGTTGAAAAATAGATCCATATTTGAGTTTCTGACCTGAGATGATTTTTTAAGTAGACTGCTAAGAGTTCCAGTTGATAAACTGTGAAAGCCCCAGGCCACTGTGCCTGGAGATGAGATTCCTGAAGAGCCGAGCTCAGGGATGCTGAGGCAGCTCTCACAGGAACAAGCCTTTGAGCATATCTTGGGTACAGTGTGTTTCGCACGTTTTGAATGATTCTTTTCAGATAGTTCTTGGACGTAACTTGAATTTCATTTTCCTTCCTCCCTGCTCTGTGATTTGGTTTGGTAAACTTAGGTGTTTACATGCCCAAGGGAAAAATTCCCTCAGGCTCATTCTCATTACTCGCCAGAAAACCCGAAGCAGGAGCAAGGAAAGCTCCCAAACCACGGCCAATACACACACATCCTTCTTATCATCGGGAACAGACACTGCTCCATAGGTGTGTACACAGCTCTCTTAAGAGAACGGGTGTCTGTTGGGGTTAAGTTAATGTTATTAGAGCAGAGAGAGAGAGAGAGAGAGAGAGAGAGAGAGAGAGAGGGGGGGGGGGGAGGGAGAGAGAGAGAGAATTCTGAGAATATTTTTATTAGCTGTGTTATCTAGTTATGGAATTCAAGATGTGTGTGTTTCACAGGAAAGCAAAGCCGCACAGCAATTTTATTATTTGTATGTGAAATGCTAGAGCCCAGAAGAAACCCTAAGGTAATCTGCAGCCAAAACAGTGTAGGAAGTACATGCATACTGTCTTTGAGAAAATGTTTTGCTTTAAAACAAAAACTGCCAAGCACTCTCTTTGCCATAATCTCTTAATTGAGAGAGGAAAAGATCATCTCATTGTCATAAGCTCTTAGGGGGGATGGGAGAAGATTATATTATTTTTCTAATGGCAATAAAGAAATAAGAGATGGACTTTAACACACACACACACAGAGAGAGAGAGGGGGGGGGAGATGTTAAAAAGTGCCAAATACTTTGTGAAAACTATTTTCTTCAGGTAAAATAATATCTTTGTGTGGGTGTATGTGTGTGAATGCTGGTGCCTACAGAGGCCAGAAAGGGGCGTCAAATCCCCCTGGAGGTAGAGCTTTAAGCAGTTATGCACCACCTGACATGGGTTCTGGGGAACAAACTCTCCTTGTATAGGAGTCGTGTGTGCTCTTGGCCTCTCTAGCCCTTAATAGTGCACTTAAAAATGACCATATAACTAAGTATCTGATTCTGCAGCTAGATGACAAGTCTTTTAAGATATCTTGGGGCTGTTTCTTTTTAAATTCAAGGAAAATTATTTTCTAGCTCTGTGCTGCTCTTTTTCCTAGCGGTAACTGTTAGCTACGGTATTCTGCATACAAGCTTAGTCTTTATCTGATTTGTTCAGTCATGCTCCAGTGTTCCCAGGAAATGGATGAATCTAGGTAAATGAAGGAAGGAAATGTCAGTTATGAAAGGTTGGACTTTCCCTAAGTTTCTAGGTCTCGTTGTATGATTCCTTCTAAAGAAGGAAGCTTTAGGGAGCTGTAGACTCATGGAGAGAGGAGATGCTTCTCAGATCTTAATGCTGGCCTGTATGAACACAGGACATCCTCACAGGTCCTTATCTGCCATTTCTAGGAGCACCAAAATCTAGTGGTGAGCCAATCTTCATTTACTGTCCTGAGAAGTATTAGCATTCTACTCCAGTGTGCTTTGTTGTGTAGATAGTTTGAGTACCCCAGATATCTGCCTATTGCGTCTTTAAAAGATGTGATCACATCACAGATCTGGGTTGAATCAAACCTCTGGTTACATTTGTATGTTTTGCATTTATGCACAAGCATAGTGCAGCTTAGAAGGATATGTAAAATATAAGGGCAATCCATCAAAAAGATGGACAAAGAGATAAAACAAATTGCCCTCAAATAGAGCCAGGAACGTGACTGATAACATGCAGGGCCCACACACTGTTGTAGGTGCGTCAGACTCCACTCTCAGCTTTTTGAGTGACAGATAGAGGTGGCCTTGGCACTGTGCAGACCCAAACATCTAAAAAGATTAGTTCCTGCTGGGGTAAGCAGCAAGTTGGTGATTGGGAAGAGAGGCAGATTCTCAAGGAAGCAGCTGAACACTTCCAAAGCCTTATCTTTTCATGAGCAACCTTGTCTGCCCTCAAACTCTGTCGCTGTGTGGTTCAAAATGTACTGGATGAGCAGCTCGGAGCTCGGAAGTGTGAGGTTAAGTATGAACCAGTGGCAAGGGCTTTGAACTGGCCACAAAGCTAAAGGGTGAAATGACAGCTATAAATACTGCCCCTTCTTGGCCCAAAGCCAACAAAAGCTAAAAGCGAAACGTGGGGTGATCAAATTCATGTGTAGTCATCTCCTATCTAACATACCTGTTGTGAGTTTTGAGCCCCACAGAACATCCTTTGTCTGACAGCAAAGTTAAGTGAGCAGTGGTAGACTGAGCTTATTTCTTCCTCTGTCGACTCAGGAAGTGGAGGATAGTTTTCACAATTAAGGTTCTTGCTTCTCGAGTCAAATGAAGTTGTTTTTGAGAAAGTATCTCACCGAGCTCAGGTTGGCCTCAAACCTGCTATATAGCTGAGGGTGGCCTCGAACTTCTGATTTGCTTCTATCTCTGGAATGCTAGGATGCCAGGTGTGTACCCCCATATCTGGTGGTATAGATATGTGGTATTGAGGATTGAGGTGTGTACCCCCATATCTGGTGGTATGGATATGTGGCATTGAGGATTGAACTCAGGACTTCGTCCATGCTGACAAGTCTTCCCATAGCTCCAGCCCAGTTTTCACGCCTTCCTCAATAAAAGCCTCACCAGATGAAGACTTGGGGTGACTGTCTTTTTGTTCTTGTCTGGTTCACGCACCATGCTCCTCCCCCTGGACATACTTAGCTTCTCCCTATGTTCTCTTTACCTTCCGTCTGCCTCTGTTTGCCGTGGTTGTCGGGGAAGGTGTTTCTTAGGCCATCTCACCCAAGGATCAGGCGCCTTTCCAACCCCTCTTGGAACATGACTGAGAAGATACACTTAACCTGGAGTTCTCAGTGGCCTCGCCTCCTGGGGACTCCATGGACAGTGTATTCTGATGTAAGCCATGGTACCTATTCTCTGAATTCCAGATGACAGCACATGAACCCTCCGAATTCAGGTGAATGTTTTATAATTTCTGGAAGAGTAAACTAGGTTTTCAGGCAGCCTTCCTGGGTTGTTTTTGATAAATAGTTCTAGTAAAGTCAAGATTTTATTTGGAAGTGACTGACGTACAGCAAATAAGGCCAAGCTTTGCTGATGTACGGGATGGGTGAGTCCTTTGAGTCCTCTTGAGCACATACACGAAGATAAAAGTAAGCCGTCAAGGCCCTACTATTCCATTTAACCGAATTGGCATAGTGGCGGTCTCAATGGAATCAACCTCAGTGAAACAGTCACTCAAGTTAGGCAGTGACAGCTGATTCCGTCTCCAAGGTGCCTCTCCATGAATGATGCGCCCAGGCACTGAACTAGCTTAATGGACAAACAATAAGAATACTTTGATTTTAGGATTGTTTTATTATTTATCGTAGCCTTGGCTGCGCAGGAACTCACTGTATAGACCAGGCTGACATTGAACTCACAGAAATTGAACTCACCTGCCTCTGCCTCCTGAGTGTTGGGATTAAAGGCGTGCAACACCACACCAGCATTGATTTCAAACGAAGCCTCCTCCCCTTTGGGGGCAATATCAGGTTATAAATTTATCTTCTGGATCCATTTCTAGTGAGGGGTTCTATGTTCATAGTGAACCCTGGGATCTGCACTTCAAAACCGTTTTAGCCAGAAAGTGTTCTCTTCCTCGAGGCCAGTAAAATCACTCAGGAGAGGAGAAAAGCTGAGCATCTCTACCTTTCTGTTTCTTTAAGTCACTATCGTGGGGTTTACAGTCTCCTCTGAAGTTCTCCAGTTACTGTCCTATAATCACCTTGGACTCTAGGGGTGGCAGTTCCGACTGATAAACACCTTGAGGACAAGAAACCAGCCTTGCCTCCCCTGCCCCTGCGAGCATCAGTTAGCTGATGGACTCTCTACAAAATGAGGGCAATTGTCCCTGGTGGGGAGACAGCACCATGGTGTAGGATACCTCACTCTCTCAGCCAATAAGCGTTTCTTACTGAAATCCTGAATACAGTGAAGAGCCACGGCAGGAAGGACTAAATTGACCAGACTGTCTATGCATAGCTCTTACCCTGTTCCAGTCCTAACTGTATTTAAGCCCAAATCGCATGGCAATACCTTGACGATGGACTTGAGTCACTAGGTCCCTTTGTGCATTCCTGGACCCTGTGTGCCACAGCACCCCATCTCCTTTCTCACTCTTCACCTTTCTCCCTCTTTAATTGGCACGGTGACCAGTCTGGTCACTGAGACTCCCTAAGCCGAGACTTGACCCTGAAACTCCATCTCTTCCATCTTCGTGCTCATCTCAAGTCTGACATACCAGAGTGAGCTTCAGAATCCATAAGGTAGGGGTGTGGTTCCTGGGGTCTGCCCCTGCTTCTCGCGCTGACCACAAGTTTGCACTTCTGCCGTTGTTTCTGTGACCACCTGCTGGTGTTCAATAATGAGACTGGATCACAGGTTCAGGAAAACACTGCTTAAATTCACCAGTTTATGGTCAAGGATACCACTTGGGGCTGGCTAGGGGGAAATGACGTGTAGGACGGTATGGAGATGAGCAGGGACTTCATGCTTTTTCCGGATGTACCATCCTCCCAGCACCTCAGGGTGTTCACTAACCCTGGAACTCATCAAATCGTATCATTGGGTATTTGTCCCAGAAAGTAATCTCTAGCCGCCACCACCCTTTTCCTGGAGATCTCTGGATGAAATGTCCACACTCCAGCCCTACAATCGTTGGTCTTCTGACCAGCTTCATTTGAAAACAGGCCCCTATCCGGCCAGCTATAAATCAAGTGCAATGGAAGGAGGCTTGTTAAGAAAAACAAAAGACGCTTATCACTCAGGAAATCCCAGGGTCCTTAGGGGCTCTATGCCGGGAACTGAAGGCAGAGGCCAATTTAAAAAAAAAAAATGTACTAAGACTGCTGAATTTTATGCTACCTATGGCAGAAAATAACACACCTCTTGTGTCCTAATGTGGTTCAGTATCAATTAGAAAGAAGTTAAGAAGTGCAGTCAGAATATGTCCACAGTCTTCCCACCTTCTGTACAATGCTCCCTTTCCTCTCCCTCCTACAAGAGTGTTGTACACAGAAGGTGGGAAGCAGGGGGCCCTGTCTCTGTCTCCTTTAAGCAGAGCATTGCAGGGAACTCTCCTGGTCCTTCGTGCTCAGAGATGTTTCACATCTCGAGGGAGCTACTCACTGGACCGGGTGGGCTGGCAGCCGCACGTCCCTGCCCTTCACAGCCTCCACTGTTTTCTCTGCCCCTGTTTCCTGGTGCCCTGTGGAATGCCTTGGACAGGAGAGTTGACCACAAAGGTACCATTGGGTTGTTAGGTCAGCTTTGCCTTGCCAGAAGATTGGGCTATGCTGGATCTACACAGAAATAGATCTTGGCCCTTCTTCTTCTCGGGACAGTTTGGGGCTTGAGCTAAGAATATATGAGGGCATAGTCCTTTCTTTTTATTTTAATTCAATATAAAATTGATTTGAGTTTCTTCTATTAAGCAATAAAAGTGTTCTTAAGATCTTCTAGAAGTGTCAGGTTTGACTACACACTCTTTTCATTGTTACTGAGTTATGTGACATAATTGTAAAACAATTTGGGATATTTTGCTAATTGCCATCCCACTGCCTGGAATCCCCTCCCTCTTCCATTCCTTTTGTGGGAGTGAGACTGACTTTGCCTTCAGCTAGAATGTGAGCTTGCTGAGGTTGCTGAGGTTCAGGAAATTCATTTGAATCCTTTCTGGGCTGTGCCAGTCATTCATTCTTGTCATTCACTCCACAAAAGCATGTTAGCATCTCCTCTTTGGTACACACAGTGCCATGCCCATATGGTAACTGGTAACGTAGCCATTGTGATGTGGCCACAGTCTGTAGCAAACAGGATTTCAGGGAGGTAACTAAAGCATCCAACACGGAGCCTCCCACATCTGTCTGCCGAGTGGGTGCACAAACCAGCGGTGAAGACGACACATGGCTATGTTCTGACATTTGTAAGGAGTGTCCGAGACTCCTAGTTAAAGACTCTGCAATAAGGTATGACTATGTAATGAACATTTGCTGAGCAGGAGTCACGCCGACTGCCCTGTCGCCGA
Source organism: Microtus pennsylvanicus (assembly GCF_037038515.1). Lineage (NCBI taxonomy): Eukaryota > Metazoa > Chordata > Mammalia > Rodentia > Cricetidae > Microtus > Microtus pennsylvanicus. Next base: position 74,966,812 of record NC_134585.1, on the reverse strand, counting down.
GCTGCATTCCCAGCCTTCTGAAAGCTTTCTAGACATTAGGTTTATGGTGTCCGTTTTAATATATTTCCTACAGTTGACGAAACTAAGGTTTGAGTATAAGTCACTTTTGCCTGATGAGCTAGGGAGTCAGAGCAAAGATTTGAACCAAGTTGTTTGATTCCAAAACCCACAAACAAACTTAACCACTTCGCTGCGTAGCATCCAGGGAGTTGTATTCCTTTTGGTGACGATGCCTGGGCCACTGAGATTCTATCTTAGGGCCAAACTGTCTGCATTAAAAGTCAAAGATATAGTTTCATGAGGAGCACAACAGAAGTGACATCTTTCATTCCTCGGGGAGCCATAGCTTTTCCTAGATGGTCATTATTGTGGGATATTTTCAAGTGGTTTCTACCAGTGAAATTCCCCTGTAAAGTGTAACCTCATCTTTATCATGGGTCGTGACGATGCCAGATAGCAGATCTGGAGGGAAAGCGGGTAGAAGAAGTAGACAAAGTGCTACCCATGCCTCTGGTATTGTTTCTTGGTGCTACCCATGCTTCCAGCATCGTTTCTCAGGAAAACATGGACATGGCTAAAATAATCAGGCTTTAAACTTTTTGTTACATTGCATTTATTTGGGGGCTGTGTTTGGAGGCCAGAGGGCAGCTTTCAGAACCTGACTTTCTCCTCCCACCATGTGAGTCCTGAGGGCCACTCTCAAAGATGACAGCCTTGACGGCAAGCACCTTTACCCCGCCCCTGAGCCCTCTTGCTAACCCATAAAATAATTTTTATGATTATTTTTGTTCAGGTATGTGTATTAGTTTTGTAATCTACCAGCTTATGGCATTTACTCTCTTTGTATTTTTATGGAAGTATTACGTATATCTACTCTGCTTACTTTGTATTTCAAAGGTAGATGATGGAGAGGCAACTTATGTATTTTTTTAACAATTAATTGTGTGGCCAAGGCTGGGAGTACAGCTCAGTGGCAGAGGTCTTGCCTGACATAGGCGAGGGTTTGATTTTGTCCCAAGGTTTCTTTCAGGGCGTGCTGTGTGCCAACCTTTGTCCCGAGGTTTTTCCATGTGTTCTCACTTTTGATCATCGGGGTGCCCCTAGGAGCCCGTGGCTGCTGTCATCTCCACTTTAGAAGTGAAGAATCAGAAGCTGTAGAAGTTGAACGATAGCTCAGTGTTGTGTGACCAGTGAAGATGAAATCTGTCCATCCTACCCGGTATCCATGAGCCCTGCTGCTGTGCTGGGCCCCTCCCTCCTGGCTGGCCTGACAGCAGAGTAGCCCATCTCAGATAAGTGGTGACACCCCATGCTCCAGCCAAGTAGGCTTGGCTTCCCTTTGAAGGAAGGACCGACAGACTTTCCAACATGGTGGCATTCTTTTAAAATATGTTTCCCATCGGGGAGCGCTCCTCAGGCCGTGCTGTTAAAGAACATAGTTATTAAGCTATGACTCAGTACCTGTTTCACTAATCTTTGATTATTTTTTCTATGATGATTTTGGACAGATGGGATATTTTCTCCCAAGACATTCTAAATTTGGTTTTGCTTCGAGCAGAAAAGCTGTACAGCTGTGGTGTGGTTCTGTGTTCATCACTTTGCACTGAGCCAGCAGTTCCGAGTCTTTCTGCAAAGACGCTCTGGCGGGCCTCCTTATTCAGGAGCTTAAGTAGATACTGCAGAGGCGAAGTGGAGACATAAGTAGCACTTCTGGCCTCTTAATTTTAATATAATGGTTACATTTGTTCATTAATCACCTTACTATTATAGGTACTCCCCCCACACACACACAGAGTCCAGACACAGAAGCCACAGGTTACAAATGGTCTTCTTAATTAACCTCTCAGATCCTCTGTTAAGGTGGACAACCATATTGAGCCCTATTATTTTAGCTAACATTACACAGATGTCTCATTTGCTCACCCATCCCTTGTTCTGACAGAAGTAATTGCAAAACTGTGTATTGATTTATTATTTGTCGGGGGGGAGATTATGCTGGTCCTCATTATTGTAATGAGAAAAATATACTCTGGAATGATGAGAAATTACATAGTGTTATCATAGAGGTTGCCATGGAGGCAGAGTAACCATGTATAGACTTGTGCAATTCACTTCTGTGCATGAAAGATGAATGGCTGGAGGAATTTCCCCTTTGCTGTAAACTATCATAAAACTCAGTCAGATATACGCGACAAGCGTTTGCAGACAGTGTATACCAGGAAACAGGAGCATGGTCCGTGAGAAAAGCAGCTGTCTGGTGGCCATTTCCTGGCTATAGCAGAGGGAGGATGGAGCAGAACGGGACCTTCCCAGGGCAGAGGCAAATGAAGGGTGACAGTCAGGGAGTCAAACCTGACACCAAGTTTCCTGGGTTGGTGACTAAGACCGTGCTGACATATGGCTGAGTTAGAAGGTCTGAGCAGTGGCAGGTTAGGGGATGAGTGTGTTGGATAGAGGGGCAGCGAATGGGTGGACAGACGAGAAGGTCTGTATATGGTCTTGTTAAAAAGAGGATGTGGTGTGTGTATCCTCTCCCACACAAGATATACAAGTGCTCGGTGCCTCAGTTTCTTCTGCAGAGCAGTGAAAATAGGGTGAATAGCTTGGTATACTTGTAGGGGCCTAAGTTGCATTCCCAGCACCTACCTCAAGTGGCTCATAACCATCTATAGCTCCAGTTCCAAGGGATCTGATGACCCCCTCCTGGCTTTCGTGGGTACCTGCACACACATGGCAGATACGCAGCTACACACACATGCACATACATAGAAATAAAGATAAAATAAATCTTTAAGAATAGTAAAAATAGCACAGAACTCATGGCCTTATTTTAGAGCTTGAATTTCATTAGGTCATCTGGGAGAAAGGTCTAGAATGATGTCATTATTGAGTGTAGCTACAGCAGCTGGTGGTGAGATCTAGATGAGGTTAGCCTCTCAGTATGCCTGTGAAAGATGGTCTGGTTGAGGTTAGCCTCTGGGGTTCCTGTGAGAGATGTGGATGAGGTTGGCCCCCAGGTATGCCACTGAGGAGTTATCTAAATTAGCAAGACTATCTGTGGGCAGGGCTCTAGCCTGAACAAGGAGAAACCAAACTGAACATAAGCAATCGTCTCTCTCTGCTTCCTGACTGTAGGCACAATGTGACCAGCTACCCATGTTCCTCTTCTATGACGTCCCTGCAAAGATGGATTGGACTCTCTAAATGTGAGACAAAAGAGACCCTGCCTCCCTTGAGTTTACTGTGCACCAGGTGTTTTGTCACACCGATGACAACAGACAAGCCTAAGACACCTCTCTGTGTTGAAGGAGTAGGGGAGAGAGCTTAGGAATGGCAGAGCAGTAAAACTCAGAAATTTGCCTTGGAGACTCATTTAATTTGCGCTGTCAACCCTGCCTCGTTCTTCACCTGTCCTTGTGTAACCTCTTCAGGGTTTCGAATAAATGGCAGCCACATTATCTGTCTCCAGTTGCGCTTGGCTTAGTGATGGTACAGAACACATGTCTGGATACCTGCTTCATTTGCAGCAATAGAGTCTTGGATTTGCCAGGATTTCCATTTGTTGAAAAAAGTAGCAGGTTCCACAGACATGCTAATTTACTGCTACTATTGTGGCATTCAGTTCTCTTCATTATGAGAATGTTTTTTGCTAATCAGGGCGTGCTAAGTACACATACAAAGGTTTGCATTCGCCATCTTTGGGAAGAGGCTCTGGGAGGATTAAAAATGACCCCCCCACTCAACACCTTTCATCTGCTCTGCAGCTCTGCCTCTGGAGAGCGGACCTCAGCCACCCCCATCAGCTCCTCTCAGCACGTTCCTGCTTGGCAGAATGGTACCCCCACTCATACGTACACAAGATCTTTCATTTGCATCCTTCCTAAATACCAGTGTGGGAGAACATGTTTGGGACCTGTGGAATGAAATCCCGTTAAGTCGACTACCAAAAGCCAGACTCCCTGCTTTATGAAACCAATCTGAGTTTCTAATGCTGAAAGCTTGTTGCTCATTTAAGGGCATTTCCACTGAGAAATTATCAAGTAGAAACTGTGTCACTGTCTGTATATTTTCCAAGTCTTCAGGTCAACAGGCTTTCAGATATTAATGAAAAGACTTGCCTGGGAAGCCAAATCCCCAATCCTCAGATGAATTAAAAGTCATACTCCAAGTGGCAGGGTATGGGAAGTGCTTTTGCTTGTGTGAGTCTGTGTGTGTTTGTAAAAGAGAGAGTCTCAAGGAAAAAGAAGTATGTTGCTTCTCAAAAGGGTCTTTTTAGGGAAAATCTTGACACTGTTGTAAAATAGTGTTGATTTTTAAGACTTCCTGTCAAGAGCAGTTGGAAAACACATAGATCATTAATTCTGCATTTTTTTTTTGTGGAAACTTCTCAAATGTCTTTGTCTGGAACATGTCATGGTGGCCCGTGGTCCTCACTCATGTCTTACATAGAAGTAAGTGAGCTCACAGCAATGTAAAAACTGCAGGAGGAACTTTGAATACATGTTCATATATAATTAATAACTTATTAGATATTTCCAAATAATTCAAGCAGAATCTTTTTAGTTTCTTATTAGTATTCGTAATCTTGGCTTTTCTCCTCAATGACATTTCTAGTTCACCACATATCTTGTCCTGCGAATAAGAAAGGAAGCCTGTGTTCTAATTCTGCTTTTCTTCTTGTGACTGGAGACTGTTTTTTATAGTTGGGGCCTGGTCTGTGTGAACACTAGGATTAATCTCCTGTTTGTCCCGCTTCACAGTTCTTCAAGTTTATATGCTGGATTCACTTGTTTTCACTTGGTTCTCCGGTTGAGAATTTGCTACACATGTATGTGCGTCCAGCTTGGACACAGAGGTGGTCAATAAACACTTGTTAGCTCAATGAATAGTGCTTTTCTGTTTCTGAGGGATTGGGAAATCACTGTAATTCCATGACTTTCAATATTGGAGCTATTACTCATTTTTGTTTTTGTTGAATCATATTATTGTTGCTTTAACATTAATTTCCCCTCTACTAAAGCTTTATTCAGGTCTTAGAGCTGTTTTTTATGTGTCCTCACTGAGGGGTTTTAGAGAGGAAACTATACCTAATCTTGGTCACTCTAAAAAAAGATTTATTCAAATATTTTCCTAGTCATAAAGTAATTCAGGAAGTACATTCTACTTTATAAAGTACTTATTACATTTGCGTGTGTGTGTGTGTGATGGTGTGCTTGTGGAGGTCACAGGACAACTTGTGGGTGTCGGTTCTCTCCCACCATGGCTTCTGGGGTGGGAACTCAGGTCATCAGGCTTGCTGGCAGCATCTTCACCATCTCGCTGGCCCGAACCATACTTGCATTCAGCTTAATTTTGCTGATAAGCAATCATTTGGGGTGCACTGACAGTTTTTTCTAACCCAGTTACCCCATAGAAGAAAAACCTCTCTAATTCTATTCATCCGAAACTGTCCATAGAGAGACGGGCATTTGGTACCCACCCAGAATGTGGGAAAACATTTTCTTCCAAACCTTCTGGACAGGAAAAGAAGCAAGGAAATAATTGCCATTTGATAACAGTGTTTAAAAATGAAGACACATATTCCCTTAACTTTAGTTTTTTTGTTTTTGTTTGTTTTAAATGTTACACTTCCAGTTCATTGTTAATGGGGATAAACGTCAGACAGTGTAAGTAATGTATTCCTTCTTTCAAAATGCCAGCCTCCACAGGCATCCGCTCCGCTTCGTGTGTTTGTGGGACACTAAGTCCTAGTAACAGCAGTGGCTTCATGTGACATTTATGGCAGATAGAAAACCGGCCACACTAGTGACCAGCACATGTTACAGCTTCTAACCCGTTCTGTGTCACACACGCTCCGAGGGACTGTCAAGACTTGTGAAGTTTAGGGAAAAAAAGAATATTTGTGAGGTTCACTGCTGAACCCCAGAATAAATGAAGGGAAGGGAGGCAAAGCTCCCGCGGTGTGGAAGGAAACCCGTGCCTCCTAGCACCCATGAATGCCAGCACGTGCTACCGTTCATCCGCAGGACAGGACCTTACCACTCCAAACTTGGGCTTGGGTTTATTTTTAAGGAATATTGGAAAATTATGGAGGCGGATGTTTTCTCTTCTTTTTTTCCTTAATGCCTCATAGATCCCGCCTTTTCCTTCAGACTGTGTTCCCCTTAAAATTAGCCACTGACCCCAGAGTAAGTGTGGTTTTCCTTTTCCATGATCTTCTCTAAAGAATTCCATTAATAGCATACTAAACTGGATTACAACCTCACTGAATAAGTGCTTTGAATTCTGGGCAACCGTGGAATAAAGGGCACAGAGAAAGTACTACTGCCCAGAGTGACATCGGGCAAGAGGGGAGAAAGGCATGGAGTGCAGCCATAGGGCTGAGGGGATCAACATCTCCAAGCAAGGTTATTAGCAACTTAATGGAATATGGTTGTTCAAACACAATAATGGCCTTGACTGAAACGTCTGTCCTGCTCTTTTTCCCATACACTGGAATGAGTAGAATGTAACGGCTGGGCTTTCAACAAGCCTCATGAATTTTAAATCCTCTTTAGTTATAAAACTGGGTACACGGCACATAATCAGTGTGGACAAGGGGCCGAGGGCCACAAGGCATCAGGTGTCTTCAAGATAATGAGACTTCGGGTTGGCCAGGTGCATTCTGGGTCTGTTCTGAATGGCCAGCTAATCACTTGGTGGCTGGGCTTTTGACGTAAGACTAGAGACCTCATGGCCTCACACCTCGCTGATATCTGAGATGGCTTCTTTCCTTAACAAATAAATATTTCTATTTCGGTTTTTGCTCTTGCTGTTTCATTCACACTTAGAGTAGAAGGGATCTGTGGATTCAGATGAAGTTTTGAGTTCTCAGACTTTAATATATATCCTACATGACTCCTTAAGTATTACTGTAAATATGAATATTTTATAAATTTGTTCTCAAAATATACTTACCACAACAAAAATCTGATTCTGTCTTAGGTTAAGTCTTGAGTTATCCTAAAAAATACAGTATAGAAAGGTTGCTCACATTTGACATACACTCACAGCAAAATACTGTTTTCAAAGATAATTTTTCAGAAAATCTAAGTTAATCCCAGATTAAATACTGTGGATTTATTTTTTAAATTGATTTATAGTAATTCCATCTTTCAACTGATTTAAATTTTGTTGTTGTGTGAATATTTGTATGTTTGTGTTGGTGTGTGTGTGTCACACACCCCAAGTGTAGAGGTTAGAGAACATCTCTTGGAAGTCAGTTTGCACAGCAAAACCTCCACTCACCATGATCTCACAGGTCCTGTTTCTACTAATTCAGTAACTTTGGAGGGAGGAACCATGTGGCTTCCCCTGGCAGGTGAGTCCCAATTAGCTGAAAATGTACTTTATATCGTAGTAAAACCCTAGGTACACAGCAGTGAGGACTCCGTTGAACTGACTGGCAGAGCTTCCAGAAGGTTCACTTAAAGATGTTCGAAACTGACCCTGGCCCCCTAGCGGAAGAGATGAAAGATGCCACCATGATGGTGCCGCCATGATGGCAGGGTCCCCGAGCGGTGTTGGCTGCTTTGGTCTCAGCCCAAATCTACCCCTGTTGCCACGTTGGTTGGTGAGCTCACCTCAGTTCAATTTCTCCCCCATGTTTCATTTAAATGTAAGATATGCTTGTTTACAGCCTAATTTAAAAGTAGTGTTACCGAAGTGTACCTATAGCATGCTTATCGAAATGTCTACAGACTTCTGTGTCAGAGTGTTAGCACTGAATGGCATGTGCACTGGCAACTGTGACAGCAAAGATTTCTGATGGTTGTTGCCAGTCCGGTCCACGACAGGAGTGCATAGGAATATCAGAAAGAGCCTGGGTGGAATAAGCAGGTGCCCGACCAAGAACCAAAACAGAAATAACCCCTGCAGTAGAGCTGCGAGGAATCCACTGTCCCTATCTGGGGGAGCACGAGTATTTGGACGTCAGAAGAACAAAAGTCTGCACTGGCGAGCTGTGCGCTCTGTCTGGGAGCAGGCAGTGATTCGCCTGGTTGTAGAGATGTGACTGCAGTTGGCAGTGTGCAGGCTATGGGCCCAGGTAGTTCTCAACACGCTTCAGCTGTTATCTGCTAGCCAACATTAGCTGTTTTCATTGTCTGCACTTTTCCTGGTATTCTGTCAACTGGCAGACTGTTGCAATCCCAGTTGTTGTTTTCTGCTTGTTTTTGCATTGTTTCAACTGTAGATTTGGTGCTTCCCTTCACTCATCAGCTTGCTCTTCCTTTCCCCTTGAGTGTTTGTCAGGATGCTGTTCAGTTCCCTCCACAGATATCCAGCGGCTTCCAATACTCAGTCAGCTGCAGGTTAACGTGTGCCCTGCAGACTAGAAACAGTTAACTACTTTCCAGCACCTCTGAGTTACTCTCCAGGAGAAACCTAAGCAACAAGAAAATCCAGCCTAACCTTAGAATGTCAATAAGAAATGCTTTAGCCGTGTCTTTGCAGAATGCTAAAAACACATTTAATTTGGACAAGTATAAACCAATCTGTCCATTGGGAATGCGTTTCGGGATTGAAGATCAACTTAGATGATCCATCCAGTTAAGAAGCATCTAAAAACTTCTGAGATTGCAAGCCCTCTGCAGCTGCGTGGGTTTCGCCAGCGCATTGTCTGCCTTGCTGGAGTGGGAAGCTTTGTGTGTTTTGCGGGCACATGTCTATTGTGAACTGGAATGCATCTGAGCTGCAGTAAATCTGTGTGGCAGACAATGGAGTCCAGCCAGTACAGCTCTGGTTCAAGGGGAAAGACAATAAATAGGGGCAGTGACATTTATGGGAATCAATCTCATCATGTTCTGCCTCATCAGACGTGTATCTAGATGGTGTTAAAGTCCCAGTGCACACAAAGTCCCTCTGTGTGGTATCTTAGGCTCTTCCCCAAATAGTGTTTTATCTTAAAATTGGTAGTTAGTGATAAGTTGGAAGCGGTGTTAAAGGATTTTCTCTTTCCTAAGGGGGAAAATAATACAAAGGCGAGGAGCTTATCATATTTTTTCAAAAGTAATTTGAGAAAGGCAAAACTCATTAGCTCAACAATAATTAGCCTTCCTTGCTAAAACATTGACTGGGATGTTTCTGTTAGGAAAATATTATTGAATTTTTCCAATCTCAGTCTGCTAAGGGTCCCCAGATTTGATAACAGAAAAGGAAAATTATTCACTGTTTTTGTTACTACCATGTTAGAGCATGGACAACCTTCAAGGACAATCTCTTGAAGTTGTATGTGTGTGTGTGTGTCTGTCTGTCTGTCTGTCTGTCTGTCTGTCTGTGTGCCTGTGTGTGTCTATGTGTGTGTGTGCGCCTGTGTGTATGTGTCTGTGTGTGTGACTGTGTGTATGTGCCTGTGTGTGTCTTTGTGTGTGCCTGTGTGTTTGTGTGTGTATCTGTTTGTGTGTATCAAGCCAATGGTCTTATGCATGCAAGGCAAGTACTCTACCATTGAGCCAGTTCCCCAACCCTCAAAGCTAACTACTTCGTACAACTAGAGCTGAAAATAAACTGTTCCTTGTTACCCATGAAGCTATGATTATCCAACTAGTTTTTAAGCAAGCTGTGACTATCTGGTTAAATATCAGTGTCCATGCTGTAGCCTGGAATCAGATGGCAGCTCCTCAGCATCAGTTACCATGTATTTTGTAACCCGGCTGCAGCCTTTCAGAGCCTCTCCAGTGAAAGCTTTAGTCGCAGCTCACAAAGGTCCAGGGTAGGAAGAAAATAAACAAGCACCAGTATTCTAAAAATAAACAAATAAACAATCCCACCCTTCCCAAACCACCCAGCAGAGCATGCTCAGTCCTGCGCAGTCAAAAGCCTCAGCTCACAGACATTGTGAAGGTTCATTTCAAATGGTGAAAAAACTAACAAGCACAGAATTTTGAAAATATCTAAATATAGCCTCACCCCCTTTTACAAAATATATACAGTAGTTACAGAGAATATTCTAATGAAAGATTTCTTTATTTCTGACTTTCAGAACAGCCTGTGGCAGTTACACTTGATCCACAGAACAGAGAAGGCAAAATCCTGCCTATGGTTTATTTAGTTTTACAAATTACTGTTGGTGGGCTAATTACTATAAGTCGGACTTACTCTGGGGAGTGGTTAGAAGTATCATTGAATCACACGCTTATCAGCCACCCGAACAGACAGCATCAGTTGAAATCACATTTCACATAGTGTATAATCTGTGTCCCGTTCTCGCAGAAAGGAATGCACCTCCCGTTACTAATTGTTTCTATACACAAAGTTAGTGTCTCTTAGTTAGGTGGTGATCTGTTTGTTAACAAACTCTTTGGATACAGCTTGTCAATGTTTTTCATATACATGAATGGGGGGGGGGTTAAGAGGCTTTGTTTCTTCCTGTGGCTACAGGAACCACACAACAGATTTCCTCTTACTGGCCCAAACTATGTTACTTGGAAAAGAGATGGAATGGACGTGGTTGACTTGGACTGGGAGGGACCTGAAGGGATACGGTGATAGCTAAATGACATGTGTGGGTCAAATCATTTTCAACAGTAGTTGGCCCTTAGAAAAAGAGCTTAAGAAAGCGCCCATGTAAATGATGATGGAGCATCTGTGCTGCTAAAAGCAGAGGAGAGTCCAAGCTGTGAGCAGTCCATGGGTCCTTCAGTCCTGATTGATGCGAATTCTAAGTTGAGAAGATGGGGTGGTGACAAGACGACTTTCTGCAAGTCTGTGTCATAAAACAAAGGCTCCATTTCCTCGGGGCATAAAGCAGAACCTTTCATATGGGAAGGAACTGATTTTAGTAGCACAGAACTCCAGGGGGAAGAACCACCGTGGTACACAAGAGTGTAATGTGGGGGAGGACTGAGCAGAAGGTAGTTGGATCTTGGGTGTCAGAGAACTTAAATCCTCCTCTCTTGAGAAGATGGATTCTGAGGAATGGGTAAGGAATAAGCCCGGTGCTGATGGAGTCTGTCTGAGGTGTTGAGGTATGAAGATACACAGAGGTTGACAAGTGAGAGGACCTTGTTTATCGCCTCGTAGAAAACCTATCAACCAGTGATTCACATGCATAAAGGAACAATGATGGACGAATAGGAAAATAAGACATAGTTATCATTTAATGTTAGGCTGGCACTCACATTCCTTCTTTGCTGGTTGGTTCCTGTTTCAGCAGAGATCTTCTGCTCATCTTTGAGGGCTCCTATTCTGCTGGAATTTTAAAATTCACTTTTGGCTTTAATCCCGTCTTTCCTCTATCCATGTACCCAGCCTCTTGCTTCTGATTGAGTTTGCTTAAACACCAGAATACTTGACTCGTGAATGGCCATCTGGGGTGTTTTCAGCAAACTGAGTGGGAGGAAAATACGGAGTACACATTTGCAACTGCCAAGAGCAGTTTTGAGAGTACAACTCTTAGATTCTAGAACAGGAAATGACCTCATCTTTTAAACTCTGCCCCCCCCTTGTATTGCAAATATAGGTACAGAGATGCTGAACATCCTGATTAACTTTTAGTACTTGACTCCAGAAATAAATCATCAGTAAGCTTAGAAAGCCAAGAACTCATTGGAGGAAAGATGCAGCAGATATTTAAATCTATGGGAGATGTCTTAAGAGATCTTATTCCTGTAATGGTTATTTTTAATAAAGGTTCAGTAAGAGGGAAAATGAACTGTTTATACAACTGTTGTACATATTGGCCATTCTATAAATATGAGGAATTCCCAGAATAATCAGAAGATTGAAATTCTGTAGGATAATGTTCTTGTACACTGTAAAGAGGGACAGAAGCTTCTGTCTACGTTGAATGGCATTTATTTAACTATTTCTGATAACTTGAAATCATCAGTTATTAAATGTTTCCATTTGTATAGGCCATTTTTCTAATACAATAAATCCTTCGTTGATTTATTGGAGACTCGGGTAAGCTGTTTAGAGTTTGGGGAACATCAAAAAAGCCCCTTTTGTTTCTAAGCCTAGGTAGTCTGCCAGCAGGGTTAAAAGCTAGTGTAAACATTTTGATTTCTTAACTTAAATGTCACCTCCTCAAAGAGCCCTTGTCTAAATAATGTACTTGCCTTGTTTCTCAAACAGGAAGTATCCCACACATGATATTGTCATAACACCAACTATAAAAGACTTGTGTGGTTTGATTTTTGTGACCTCAAAAATACCATGTATGTGTGTGTGTATACAAATATGGATATATGTATATGTGTATATGCAAATATGTATATATGTATGTGTATGTATGACTGAGATAAGCAATATCCATTTTTACTAAGTTAGAAATTATTAATATTTGACAACTTCATGCAGGCATATAATGTAATTTGATCATTTATACCCCATTGGCCTCTCTTACCACTCTCCCACAACCACTGAACTATTTCTTACCGACAGGTTCTGCTCCTATTTTCGTGTCTTTGTTCAGTTTGTTTGGGGGCAATTTGTGTTTCACTGAACTTAATTAGGGTGGCTTGCATGGGCATGGGTTAGGTGACTGCCTAGCTTCCCTTCTTCCCAGCATTCTGTTCTGTTTATTCCACCCACCTATGTTCTGACCTATCAGGCCTAGCAGTTTCTTTATTAATTAACCAATGAAAGCAACAGATAGACAAATGGCCTTCCCACATCATTCCTGTCTCACCCCACCTTATATTCCTCTCTAGTACTGGGATTAAAGGCATGCACCACCACAGCCCGGCCTATATGGCAAACTAGTATGGCTACTGGGATTAAAGGTGTGTGCCACCACTGCCTGGCCTGTATGGCTGACTAGTGTGACTGCTTTGCACTGACCTTCAGGCAAGCTTTATTTATTAAAATACAAACAAACTATAACTACAAAGAAGTCTTCGTGTCAAGATTTGGGAACCGGTTGGTGGCCCAAAAGAAAAAGCCTGGTGCAGTGGCTTTTGTTGGGATGGGATGGGAGCTAAAGCAGTGGGATGGGAGCTAAAGATAGCCTCTTGCTTTTTTTAGCAGAGGGCATCACAACGTTTTCCTGACTTCTCTCTAACTGTGAAAAGCCCTTTTAAGAGCTTAGATTAGGTCAGGGCCACTCAGGCTAATCTCCCTCTTGATTAATTGAAGTCAACTGTTTGGTCGTCTACATTACATCCTCAAAGTATCTTCCCTTGTTCTGTGCAGTGTGAGCTTGTCACGGGAGTGGTAGGCCCGGCCCGTATGTTGTTCTTTTCCACAGAGGCAAAGTTTGTTCAGGATATTTAGAGATCTAAAAAGCAGCAGTCTTAGGATTCCACCTGCCCCCTTTCCAATGAGGTAAAGACCCCTCTCATCTTTGGAAGCTTATCATACTGTTTTGGGAATGTTTGCAGTGTCTTTGTTTGGAGTATATCTGTGTGATCGTTTTCTTTTGTAACTTCGTTGTGTTTAAAATACATTGTTGATCACTTTAAAACGTTGTTGTGCAAATAACTGCTCATGATTCGATAACTGAAGTCGTAGCTCCCCAAACCCACTAGACTTAGTTGGTGTAGTGCTTAGCAAAGCAAAGTTCAACATTCAGTATCTTTAAAAACCAAGCACAGGCTTGAACGGCTGTCATTTGGCCTTGGAATGTCTGAGTCTACATTCTGTTTCAAAAAAAAAAAAAAACGCCATTTCTGCTTAGTGCCTCACCATCCGTGACACTGGTTTCTTGGGGACTGCACGGGAGTAGACACCCTTGTTGTAAGAGGGCTGTATCCTGCCGCCTGACTAGCTTATACCCCGAAATAACAACACACAAATTGTATTCATTTAAACACTGCCTGGCCCGTTATTTCTAGCCTCTTATTAGATAACTCTAACATCTTGATTAACCCATTTCTATTAAATCTGTGTATCACCACGTGACTGTGGCTTACAGGTAAGAGTCTAACCAGTGTCCATCTCGGGTAGGAGAATCATGGCGTTTGCCTGTCTCAGCTTTCTTCCCAGCATTCTGTTCTGTCTTCCCCGCCTACCTGAGTTCTGCCCTATCAACTAGGCTAAGGCAGTTTTCTTAATAGCCAATGAAAGCAACACAAATACAGAAGGGCCTCCTACACCACACTCTGATTCCTTTGTGTTAGTGACAAGCTTCAGAGCAGCCTAGAACTTTCCGTCTGCACTCTCTTGCATACTTGACATGTGACTTCATCAGGCTCTCCACTCTGCTCAGTTTCCTCACTACTCCAACTGGGACAATGCTAGGCCACATCAGACTCGGCACGTCCTAAGCACCTTCTGAAGGAAGAATGCATCCTTCTTGAGGGTGCTGGGCATATAGGAAGACGTGTACATGTTTGCGATCACCATTACCAATTCCCTCCTAAAAGTAGAAGATTGAAGGGGATTCCAGTGTGGCTTCAGTTAGGAATGAAGGGCGAATTCTGTCTTTGATCTTTTGTCTTAATAATTTTGGTTAGTTTTAGTAATTTAGGGAACACATGTGGAAAAGCTAAAAAATCAACCACTGGGCAAATCCAAGGCATCCCAAGATTGAAGGGTGGTGGTTAATATGTGGCGTGTCCTCAGTCAGTGTTCCTGGTGTGGTCTGCACATTCCACTTGTGTTACTTCATGCTCTTCATCACTCTGTAACCTAACATCCTACAGCTCACATGCACAGAAACTCCATGTATCTCCGGTATGTAGCCCATCATGGAATCTAAAACCCCCTTGGCATGGATGTGCAGAGTTTGAGAGTCTTGGTTCAAATGCAGGCACGAGCTATGCTGAGTCCGGGGGCATCCGTCTCAGTGCAGTGAGTGTGCAATGGGAGGAGGTTCACAGAATTTGACTCACAAGTCAATCAGTCTCTCATAGCCTCAGTCTGAAAATGAAATTTATGCCCTGGCCCTGCTGAAGCATGCATGGTTCTGCTGTACTTGTCCATATTGGGTTTCATGGTCTAAGTTGATGAGGACGACTGACCAGGTCTCTTCCTCAAGAGGGCACCAGATCTCATTACAGATGGTTGTGAGCCACCATGTGGTTACTGGGAATTGAACTCAGGACCTTTGAAAGGGCAGGCAGTGCTCTTAACCACTGAGCCATCTCTCCAGCCCCCATAGCCTCAGTTTACTCGTGTGTAAAATGGGTGTCCTAAAGCCTACCCTTACTACCTTTTAGAATAACTGCAAACATCCCGAAATAATTCTATTTTATTGTCACTGTGTAATCACAAACTGTATCTATCCCACCAAAATTTCAGCTTTCAGAGTATGGGCTTTGCCCTTTTAAAAAAAGGAAAAGAACTCTGTAGTCTGATCAAAGTAGGTTGGTATCCACCCCATGTTTGTGGAGCTAAGATGTAGATCACATAAGAAAGTGGATAGGAAACCATGACACAGACCAAAAGCATTGACGTAAAAGTAGTCAAATGTACTAGACCAAGTGGCCACAAATGTGCCGATTATCAAAGAATATTAAAGTGGCATAAAGAAATGAAATTGTGGCCTCTCAAATGTTACCAAGGATGACATCGTGCGGCTTTGATGCATCAGCAGGTCCCAAGCCAGCTGTGCCCTGACGCACGAAAGGCATGACAAGCCTCTCCGTTAGCTTCCTCGGCTCTGCCCTCCTGTTACACTTCACATCAGAAGACAGCAAAACTCAGCAGCCAGAGAAGGAAGGGATCGCTTCACTGTCTGGGAAGCTGTGCCGCAGCTGCCGAACTCCTTGGCTGGGGCGACAGCAACGTGAAAAAAACTCTTTAACATGAGGAGTCAGGTGAGGGCTTGGGAAGTTAAGTGGCCGTCAGAGACAGCCGTGTAAGTCCAGCTTCCATTGCTGTGACGGGTGCTTGAGGTGACCAGCTTGTAAAGCGAAGAGGGTCATTCTGGACCACAGTGTCTGAGGTCACGGTCCAGGATCAACGGGTTCATTTGGAGCCTTCACCCAGGCAGCACATCATGATAGGAGTGTGTGCTGAGCAGGCATCTCTCACTCACAGCTGGGTTGTAAAACAGAGGGAGAAGAGGGGACTGAGGTCCCCATATCTCCTTCAAGGGTGCACACTGCAAAGTGGCCGGAAGATGCCCCCCTTCTCCACTAAACCTAACCTTGTAAGCCTTCTACTCCCTCCCACAATCCGGGAACCAGGGGCTTTTGCAGAACATTCTGGATCCAAAGTATAGCAAACAAGAGTAGTCACTGGTGACAGTGCACAAGAGACGGAAGGTGGGGTAGGCGTGCCAGCTATAGACAGATCGACTCAGCTACAGTCATGCATCTGGCAGTCCATCAGACAGAAGTGGGGGGGGGCTTGCTGATAGAGGCAGGTGTGTATTCTGCAGCAGCACAGCACAGAGTCGTGCGTCATGCTTCTCAAGCCCATTCAAAGCGTCAAGTGAAGAAGTGTAACCTATATAACGTGACTGAGTATGCCTAGCAGAAGTCTGCTATGGGCAGGGTCCGCTGTGGGCAGGGTCCGCTGTGGGCAGAGTCCGCTGTGGGCAGGGTCCACTAGAAAATATTGACACCAAATAAAACCCAGGGCATCAGTTGCAGTAATATGGTGAGCTGTTCTGAATGCAGCTTCCCGGGGCGATGCTCTGGGGTTTTATGTCTAGTTTGTTTTTTCTTTATGTTAGAGAACACTTTGGGGTTTGATTTTGTTTATATTAAGGCAAGAAAAATAGCGTTGCTGTTAAAAGCTTTCGTGTGGTGATAAAAGTCTGTATTTGGGTTTGAAGTGTAGCCAGAATTGAAACCAATAAATGAGCTACTTTAGAGTAAAATAATAATATCATAGACTACGAGTTTTGCACCCAGTGTGCCAGGCACTGAGCTAGGGGCTTCCAATGCGTGGTCGTGAATCACATCATCCCTGCGACAGAAATCACCGCCCCTTTGCAGGTCAGGAAACGAAGGCTTTGGAGTCCAAAGTGCGTCGCTCTTTCATGGCAGTATTCAAATCCCTGGTAAGGCCAGGGCTGCAGAGGGTTGAAGAGAAGGCTAGATGCTCTCGGTGTAGCAGGGTGCATGAGGGAGCAGAGTGAGATCTGTAGAAGAGGTAGGAGAGGGCGATGAGGAAGGCATGAAAGGAGCAGGCACTAAGAGAGGAAAGGGTCTGGGTCCTTGGGAGTGGCAGCGCGCCATAACCTACTCCCACTGTGTCGTCATGGCTGATGCCCTTTGTGCGGTTATGGGATGAGCAGTGTTCACTGTCCTAGACAAGATCTGGCGTCACGTAGTTGGCAAGTTGGGGGCAGTGTGTGTGTGTTGGGGGGGTGATGTGCAGGATTATGCTGACTAGGTTAGCTGAAGTGGGAAGACCCACACTGACGGGCCTCGCCATTCCCTGGGTCTGGATCCATGGCTGTATAAAAGTAAAGCATTAATAGCACCAGCATCACCTGTGTCCCACTGCTGTGACTTCCCCTCCATGGTAAGCTGTAACCTCTTAGCCCTTTCTCCCTTAGGCTGTGCCGACATCTCAGCACAGCAACAGGGAGGAGACTGGGGGGATTTTTGTTGCATTGGGTTGTTTTTGTTGGTGGTTTGTTTGGCTGCATCAAGCCTTTTGATTGAAAGTTGGTTTGTTTATTTTTAGTCAGTGAGGGGAGGAATCTTTCTGTGTAACCCTGGCAGGGCTAGAACTTCACAGGTAGCTTACACTGACATCAAACACACAATCCTCCTGTCTCATAACCCTGGTTCTGCCTCTAGAGGGCTAGGATTGACAAGAGACAAGGCATCCTGCCTTTGATGCCTCTTTGTGTCCTGTGAGGCATCCTACCAGACAGACCCACCTCCCTCTTGGTGTGGTACCTACTACAGGTTATCTCAAAGATGAGATTATGAGATGGCCTCATCACAAGGCTTCCTGGAGCTGGGAAGAATAAAATCTGCAAGGTTCTAACGTGAACGTGCCCTCGTTGTAGCGCTCTCTCTCTCTCTCTCTCTCTCTCTCTCTCTCTCTCTCTCTCTCTCTCTCTCTCTTTCTCTCGGCTTTGTGGGAAAGATTGTTCTTTTGTTTTGCGGGAACCCAGATGGAGTCTATCTCACAGTCGTAAAACATGGAAACTTGTCTGTATTTTAGGAAAAGCAACAGCTTTCTCTGCTCGTGGGTCAGATTCGCAGCTCAAGTGTCTGTCACCATGTACACACAGGTGGTATTTCACTGAGATAACAAAAGTCATACCTGGTACTTAGTGTGCAATCGATTACAGTTCTGTGTGGTAGGAGCTTCACCTGAGTAGTGGCTGGGAGGAGCTTAAGAAGTTGGTGGGAGCATGAATAAAACCCACTTTAAAGATGAGCAGAGGCTCAGCATGTGCACTAACCCAAGCAAGAGAGGCAGCTTAATGACTCAAAACTCTTGTCAGGGGGACTGGAAAGACGGCTCAGTGGTTAAGAGCTTGCTGCCATTCCAGAGGTCCTGAGTTCAACTCCCAGCAACCATATGGTGGCTCACAACTATCTACAGTGCGAGCTGATGCCATCTTCTGGCCTGCAGGTATACATGTGGACGGAATACTGTATACATAATAAATAAAGTAAACTTTCAAAAAGTTCTTGTCAGCCTTTAGAGTGGAGTTGGATCATAAACTAAGGTTTCTCTATTTTTTTCTTTTATTTATTTTGATTTCACTTTACATTCCAACCACAGTTCTCCCACCCCTCCCCTCATGCCTCCTCTACTCCCCCCCAGGCCAATCCTATCCACTCCTCTCAAAGAGTAAGGGCTCCCATGGGGAGTCAACAAAACCTGGCACATTAAGTTGAGTCAGGACCAAGTCCAGCCCCACGGCATTGAGGTTGAACATGGCATCCCACCTTAGGGAATGGGCTCCGACAAGCTAGCTCATGCATCAGGGATGGATCAGGGGCCCCTCAGATAGTCCAAACTTCACCACTGTCTCCCACATGTAGAGGGCCTGGTTCAGAATGTTGGAGTCTCCACGGCTGTCAGTCTAGGGTTCCCGCCAGCTTGGTTCAGCTGTCTCTGTAGAGTGCCCCTTCATGACCTCCCTTGCCCATATATTCCCTCCTCCCTCTCTTCGACTGATGATCTTCCCTTTTAATTTCTGATCTCGTGTGCTAGGGGAGCCCATTCATTTCAGCCTGAGGAAACCGTACCATTTGTTCTGCCGGCTTCTCTGAGTAACTTGGAGTTCCACTACAGAGTTAGTGTCTGTGAAAGGTGGACTGTTTGTTGTTTTTTCTTTTTCCCCCTCCTGAACGTAAATCAAATCAACATTAGCCAAGTCTGTGTCACCAGGCTCATGATTTGATGTTACTATAAAAGTTTCCCTTCTGTCATTACACTTAATGCTGTAATGGCCCGAATAACTGGCTTGCTCCAGGCTGTGTGTCGGGGCTGTGCCGGAACCATTGTAGGAGACGGTGTGTGCTCCCCTGGAAATCTGTGCCAGGAGAATTCAGTTCTCAATAGACAGCCTGCGGGCTCTGCTGTTTTGTTAGAAACCTCCCAGGGGTTAGCATCCCCAACTTGATGTTGCACAGCCCTGCACCTCTCAAAACTATCTGCATCATATTGAAATTTCCATAAACTCTTGCTCATACAGTTGTCTCTGAAAGTAATCTAATGCTGGCTACTTTATGATGTGGATATCAACGTCTATCCCAGTGACTGGCGATAAAACAGAAACTGATTATTTTTTAACAGGCACTTCCCTTGCCACAGTCCAGGTTTCTGTAATGTCAGTATACCTGGTTTCACGGTTCATTCTCTAAAGTCATTTTCCCTATAGAATTATCTTACCATAAGTGTCCAACAGCTTAACTCTACACATGAACTCAGAGTTTTCAAAGG
Organism: Microtus pennsylvanicus; assembly: GCF_037038515.1. Lineage (NCBI taxonomy): Eukaryota > Metazoa > Chordata > Mammalia > Rodentia > Cricetidae > Microtus > Microtus pennsylvanicus. The sequence continues at coordinate 74,947,021 of NC_134585.1, read as the reverse complement.
AAAGAAATATGTTTATTACATGATCCTGACTGATTGCTTTTCAAAACCAGGAGAAAATAAAACCTCAATTTTGAACAACAGAGGACTTGCAAGGTGGCAGGAAGTTTTTGGAAACCAGTGTGTTGTGACAGTACCATCCTTTTTTCTGTCCTTTAACTCTTACGAGTTTGAATAAAGTTCTGAGTTGAGATGTGCCATAATTACAAACAAGCTTTTCCAAGTGGAATCCATGTTGTTACTGAATTCCCAGTTACTGAAACATGAAGTTCTAGAAGCGACAGTGTCCAGCAATAGAAGCAGGGAAACCAGGGCCCGGTTCTCATGCCCTCTCTGGTTACACTCGGTGAATTTTCCACAGGCACTGAAGCTGACATCAGTGAGCGTAACCTGTGAGCATCCGGGTTCCCCATCTCCCTAGTCATGGTACATGTTGCTTTGTCCGTGTTTGTGTGATATGACAATTCGCCTTCCTGGTAGAAGTCACTGCAGTATTTACTGTAGAAAGGCCATTTTGTCCATGGAAATAATTTTTATTGTTCTGAGTCACTCTGCTGTGGAAAGTTAGCCTGAGTTCCAGGACAAAGATGAGATGATGTGTTTACTTTGCTTTCTACCCTCTTCAGTGGTTTTGAACGCATGAATGTCAGCATTGTCAAAGTATTTCCATGTTTTTATTCATTTAGAAGCAACGTCTGTAGCAATGTCTCTTCACTGACAGCCTCTGCAGTTTGGAATGACTGCCCAGTGCGATCTGAGCTCTTGCTTCTCACTGAGCCCTGCTCATGTCTTCTTAATGGATGCTTGCCATTCTAAAGGTTGCAGAAACCTTCGGAAATATTGAAAGTGTTTTGCCAAGCTCCTGGAGGATGTAGATTTAGTTGTAAGCCTCTGAGGGCACACACCTGTATCCCAGTATTCAGAGACAGAAGTGTGAGAGTCATGAGTTCAGGGCCAACCTGAGTTACCTAGTGAAAGCTGTCTCAGAATAATATTAAAAATTAAAAATAGAGCAAAACCTCCATAGTAATGTTTCCCGATGAGGCCTAGAGCAACTCCGTGACAGATAAACCCTAGACCCAGCGAGTCCCTGGCCTTCTTTTCCCAATAGTCTTTGGTTGGACAACAGCTATCGTATTAGTTAATAATCTCTAGGGAACTAAGTTTTTTAAAACACAGAAATATAAATTTTAGCAACAGGACAGCTTATGTTTACTGAGAAGCTTTGGCTAAATGGCATTTTAGATGATATTTCAAGGCAGCCAGTAGCTGTCCTCCCTCTGACCTGAAATGTCGAGTTACTGGTCACCACTGTTCCTTCCATTACTGCTCTCAGTGCGCATGAGTTTGACCGTCTAACTTAAGCTTAAAATTAATTTCTTGGCTAATCAGCATCCTAACTGGTCAGCCCCCAACAGTGTCCTAACTAGCTAACCTTCTTAGGCAAGAAGAGACTATAGTATTATTACTCAACCTTACACTAGAAGGAAACTGAACAGAATTGTTTTGTTTTTGAGACACTGTCACCTTCTATAAAGCAGGCCGGCCTTGAACTCACAGCAATGTTCCTGAGTTGGCCTCTGACTGCCAGGACTGCAGGCATAGGCCACCACTCGCAACTCTTTAAACAAGTGCTTTCTAGAAAATAATTTCTCCTCTTAGAAATGGTCATGTCTGGTCCTGCTCTCTACTATGTAACTATACAATATACACTTCTTATATCTACAAGATTAGTGTGTGTGTGTGTGTGTGTACGTGTGTGTACGTGTGTGCATGCATGCCTCTGGGTATGTGATTCGGAGCTGCATTAGGAAGTGGTCAGTATTCACATGAACTGTTTTCTTTTCAACAGGTTGACATGATGAAAGAGGCTCTGGAGAAACTTCAGCTCAACATTGTGGAGATGAAGGACGAGAATGCAACCTTAGATGGTGGTGATGTCTTATTCACAGGTATACGCACGTTGGTTTTCCATCATAACACCTGACTCCCACTTGCTTGTTTCATTAACACGTTTCTTTAGTCATCAAATTAATGAATGATAAACACGAGGATCTGAAGAAGTCCAGAAAGTCACAGTGAAGATGAAAGAGTGGTTCCATTTGGAGATAATCACTGTAATGTAGAGATACATCTCATGCTTCCTTGCAATGCAGGTCCTTTTTACCAGAACATTCATGTGCATAATTGGTTATTCTTTATAGGGATATTATTGATATGTATCGTGTTTTCTATAATTAAGTTTATATGTTGCATAGTATTTCCATTGTGTAACTATAGACTGCGTTTGTACTTCAAAATCCTTAATTCAAAATTTACATCATTTACAAGTAATTTCTTTCCAGATGGCAAGATGACTTCAAATAGATTTCTATGCAAATTGATTTGGCTTTGTGCCAGCATAACACAGTGAAATATAAATGTTAGCATTATTATTGATCTAACCACTCAGGGTGAGAACCTGAGCTCCACTCCCCGGAACCCACAGAAAGTCAGAAACAGTGCCCCACCTCTGTAGTCCCAGTGTGTCCACAGTGAGATGAGAAATGGAGATGGGAGAATCCCCAGAAGCCTGGGTGCTGGCGGGCCTGGCTTGCACAATGGTGAACAAGGGACCCCGCTTTATGCAGAGGGGTTAGTTCAAAGACCAGCAGTACCCAAGGTTATCCTCTGATCTCCATACTTGCACCCCATTGTCTCCCCCTGTCCCCCCTTCCACCTCTTCTTTTATAAAACATAAAATGTACCATTTTTCCCGTTTTTAAGTGTAGAATTCCTGAAGCAACGGTTACATTCCCAATATATGCAAGTTTGCCCCTCGATTAGGCAGAGCGTGGTAACTAACAGATCCTGTAGCGCTTTCTGCATGCTCTCTGCCCCGTCTCTCCATGAGTCAACGCTTCATTAATAATTTATCAGGAAATGGACAGACGGAGAGCTGCTTTCCAATCCCACTTCCTGCTGGGAAATCTGTCACTCACGAAAGGAGCTACTGGCAAAAAGTTGTTTCCAACTCGTTCCCTTGAATAGATAACATCAGTTTTCCCCTTTATTTATTTTGTGAAATATAGATTTCATATAACTGAGTTATGAATGTGTGTACTGTTTAAAGACCAATAATAAAATTAAAATAAGTGCTTGCATGCCCACCCTTGGCTTATAAAACAGAATCCTGCCAGGACCACAGAAACCCCATGTGGTCCCCTCTCCAGCCCCAGGAAGCCATTCTCTTTACTGTCTGAAGATCATTTCCGATCTTTCTTTGCAGTTTGTCTCAGTATATGTATTTCTAAGTTATATGCTATTTAATGTTGCTCTTCTTGTAAGTTCCTATTGCTGCAGCATCCATGATACGAACTCTTGTGTGATTTTTCTACTTTTGACGGAAGTTGGGCGATGCAAATGTAGGGTTTTCTATGTGGAGCAGTCTTCTGTGGAAAGGAATGCCACCAAATACTCATTTTACTAGTGGTGTGCAGTGTGGCTGCCATCTTCTGGGCTCGGGGATAAGGGCTGCTCTGTAAGGCCAACACTTGGATTCTGGGTTATCGGGTGGACTCTCTCCCGCTTCAGTATGATGATTTGAGGATTTTCCTTTTCCATCTCAACCTCTGATACTTGAGCAGTCATGTATATCAGGGATAAAGTCGCCCCATCATTCTTCACTTCCATACAGTGTTGGGTTTACTTTGCTAATATGTTTAAAGCTTTTGATTCCATGACCTATACTCTTTCTTTCCTGTTTTTCTCATCTGGTTTTGGTAGAACTGTTATATCACCCTCAAATATTGTGTTGGGAAATACTTCATATGTTTCTCTCTTCTTGGAATCAATACGATTTATATTATATAGCCCTTTGCCTTGATAGGCAGATACACAAACAGCTCCTGGCACTTTATTAGGGGGGAGACTTTAGCCGGATCTGGTTACTTTAATGATTATACGACTATTTAGGCTTTCCTGGGTCCACATTGGTGACTCCCATTTTCTGACTTTATCTCCTTGCCTTTGTCTCCAAAGTTCGTGGCCATCGCAGCTACACTCCCTTCCCCTTCGCTGTGCTTGCGCCTGCCTCCCTCTGTTTCTTCCCCCTCCCTCCAAAACTTTGTTGATTTTATTCTTCTTTTCAGAGGACTAAATATTGGCTTTTGTGAACCCTTTCTCTTGTGTTCCTATTATCTCTTTGCTTCTTTTAAATATCTTTATTTATACTCTCTCCTTCCCTCCTACATAATGAATTCGTATTTTATCTTACTGATTTTGAAATGTCCGCTTCTCTAATGTGTGGATTTCCCTTCAAATACTACTTTGAATTGAATCTTTTTTCCTTCTCTGTTTTCTGGGTTTTGTTTGTTTAAGACAATGTTTCATGTAGCCCAAGCTAGCTTCAGATTCATTATATAGTTGTTGATGATCTTGAATTCCCAGTCCTTCTCCTCTACCTCCCCAGTGCTAGAATTACAGACTGGCTCTACCACATCCAGTGAGAATCTCTAGTTAATATGAATATTTCTAATGCCATTGAGTTCTAAATGTTTTCTAAATTTCCATTATGATTTAACTGTTAATGCATTAATCTATCATAATAGATTTATTTTTAATGTGACAATTCTTATAAGTTTGGAGACTACCAGATCTACTATAGCTGTAGAATGGAAAGTAATTAGCTTATATTTCCTTTATGGATTATATTTCAAGTAGATCAGTTTTTTTCTTCTTCTTAGAATTCTCAATGTAAATGTAGATCTCTAATTTAAAAAGTGGATCTGTGCTCAGGCATCAGTGGAGACTCAACCCACTGTGGAAGCTTAGAGGGGAAACATAAAGGAGGAATTAGGCCATTGTCACTGAACCCCCTTGCTCGTCCCACCTCACTGAAATATCTGTGGCCACTGGTCACATGCCTTGTGTGAAGCAATGAGCATATGGACCCCTCTGGAAAAAGAGAAAACGTAACTGTCTTTTAGAGACATCAATTTACTGATAATACAAAGGGTAAAGGAGCCATGTAAGTGCTAAGTGCTGTTAGGGAGCCATCAGCCAAACCCGGATCGTAGGATTATTGCCCTGTAAGTGAATGTGGTAGGAAAGGAAAGAAAATGTGATTATTTATTTATTTAATTAATTACTTTTTACATTTTGTGGGTTTTTTAGATTTTTTGTACAATATATTTTGATCGTATCCTTTTCTTCCCCCAAAACCTCCCAGAATTATTTAATTATGACTATTTAATGTATATGGGTTGGTTTTTTTTTTTTTTTGCCTGCATGCCTGTGTACCACATGCAGGCCTGGTGACTACGGAGACCATTAGAGGACATTGGCTTCCCGAGAACCATTTTGTTGATACTTCTTGAGCAAAGCATCCCTGTCAAGTCTGGAAAACACTATCTCCCCGCAGGCATCCTATTCCTCTGGCTCTCCCAGCCTTCCAGCCCATCCTCTGAGACGTTCCTTGAGCCGTAGGTACAGGCTTGTGTTGTAGATTTATAGTCATCTTAAGGGGCAGTAAAGGAGCAGGGAGTCTCCTTGTATATCTGGACAGCCACCAGCAGACATAACCAGACATTTTTCATCTTCCCAAGTTGAAACTCCATCCCCATTCAGCAACAACTACCCATTTACCCCTTCCCCCAACTCCTAAAAACTTCCGTGCTGATTTCTATCCCTGAGTTTGAAAGGTTTATTTAAGGTCAGTCATTTAATCTGTTTGTGGAAGAAGAGCAGTTGTCTCTTTGGGGGAACTCTCCTGATGGAGAAGAGAACTGTGTGATGCTCGGAGGTCGTTATTATAGGTGGAGAAACGGGGTACCCCTTGGGGTCAGCAACTTGTTATGTTCCATCACATCTCTTACAGGCAGAGAATTTTTTGTGGGCCTTTCCAAAAGGACAAACCAGCGAGGTGCTGAAATCTTGGCTGATACTTTTAAGGTAGGTGAAGGATCATTTATGCCTGTCTCAGAGTAATTGCTTAATAAATATTCATGGCCCCATTGAGTCAATATGTCATGAGTAATTGTGTTTATATTTCACCCGCTTTAAAAAATTATTCTTAGTATTTGTACATTTGCTAGACGTTTTAGAGTCTATTAAATTCAAATTTCTCAATAATTAGGATCCATTGAGCTCTCTCAGGAAAAAAAGAGTGTGTGTTCACCTCCTGGCTTTTCCTAAGGTGTAATCATAAAGACACTAGTGCATGCCCCTGACAAAAACCACTTTAGAAAATAAAAGCTGAAGATGCAGATATGTCCGATGTGAAATGTGATTTTCAGATTAGAATGTGTGATCTCCTCTACTGGGTGATTGCTGTGTACTGGGGACTGTGGAAAGTATCTCACATGCTTTCCATCAAGTCATTTATTGCTGGCGGGTTCACCAGCCTGCTTGGGAATAGATACAAATACCCTTCCCTCAAGGTCCCTTACTGCTCGTAGGAAGAAGGGTTCACCAGCCTATTTGGTAAAGTATACAAATGCACGCACGCACACACACACACAGACAGGCACCTCTCCCTGTCCCAGAATCCACAAGGGATTCAAACAACCCTCCCAGAATAACCTGCCCCACAGGCCAAAGAACTAGCAAAGTTGGTGGCAGGGTTAAACTCTAGAAGGAAACTGCTTTCTTCTTACAAGCAGTAATGCCAATGCCTGTGAGTCAATCCCCCTGCCTCCCCACCCCCACCCCCTGGGATAGTCGCCTTCAGAAGAGCAAGTGAGGTTCTGACCATTGGTAATCAGTCTTGGCAATTGCTCTGCAGTAACAACCCACTCGTGTTTCTGTCTGTCTGTCTGAATAGGACTACGCCGTCTCCACAGTCCCTGTGGCCGATTCTTTGCATCTGAAGAGCTTCTGCAGCATGGCTGGACCCAACCTGATTGCTATAGGGTCCAGTGAATCTGCGCAGAAGGCCCTCAAGGTAAGCACAAGGCTGTGTCTCTAGGTACAGCAGGCTGTGCCTGGCCGCAGCTAGACACTGGGCAGGGGTGGCGAGGGCTGAACGGACTGGCACCTGAGACACCTATGGTGTGCGCTGTCTGCTCTGGTCCTCATTAGGAGCTAAGAACCCCCGAGTGTGGAAAGGCTCTTGGAAGGTCAGTCATTCTGTATCCCTCATCAGGCTTCCTCACATGGCCAGGTTTCTGGATGACACGCACCAAATTTATCATTTCACTAGCCAGGGACCTTTGCAGTGTTCTCTTTCCCACAAGGAGGGGAGCTGCTACATCCGGGGCTCATTACAATATGCTTATCCTCTGTTGTGCTTATGCTGCAACATGGTGACCTTCTAGAAAGCTGTGACTCAGAAGAACCTAGAGAGCCTGCCGCCTTCTTCTTTTATTTAGAATGATAAACTTGGCACAGAAAATGTCCTCCTCTCCTAGGTGAAGCTCGAAAAGCACAGGAAGACCATGGCGGTCTGAGGTCCCAGAGCTCAATCTGGAGTACAAGTCCTGGATGACGAGGGCTTTCCAACGTTGCCATGTTTTCCCTTTGATAACACGTCTCTAGTCTGCAGCTCCAATGCTGGGAGATAATCCGCAGGCTCTGGAAGGGTAGAGAGCAGGCCTTACTCTCCCTTGAGTTCCTTCCTGTCTGGCCCTTTACGGAGCCTGAATATATATATACTCCTGGTTGGGGGTGAGGTGGCATTGTCTCCTCTGTGCTGATAAGCCAGATGGAGTACTTTGCCGAGGTTACAAGACTGGCACTAAGTGGTCTGGAACAGGGGCCCCCTCTGAAGTGGCCCTTCATGTCAGCATGCATGATTCTTGTGTGAACCAAAACCATAGATTGCTCAAGCAAAGGGAGCGAGGGCAACCTGTGTGCCCCATATATGCCATGTATTGCTTTGCTCTTCCGTGTCTTTCCTCCTCTTCCTCAGCGAACCCAGGTGCAGCATAACTAGGAAGCGATGGTTGCCTTGAGCAGTTTCCCCTTGGTGGAATCTGCAGCTCACCAGCCTTTTCCCCTTTTCCCCCTAACTGTAGCTGTGACAGCATCCAGGTCCAGGGCTTTTAACAGCTGTCGCTGAATTATCTGCTGGACTCGATTTCTGTCAGAATGGCTCCCTCTGCTCTCCTGTAGAGTCTGCCTTTTGTTTAGCTTCCTCTGAAGAACTAAGTTGGCTTTCTGTGTATAGGAAAGATAGCATCTCCAAAGAAAGCATTTGATGAACAGTACCATCCAGGGGACCAGGGAAGATGGTATTTCTCCTTGGAGAGTAACTGTGGTATCTGTCCATGAGAGCCGAGTTGGTCTGCATGTGTTTAGAATCGATTATAAAGGAAAGGGAACTCAAGCTGGCATGAACCCTGCCTTTGTGTAAGTGAGCACAAATAACCCCTTCTAGATAAAGTAGACTAGGTCCCCTATTCCAGTGGCATGGCGATTGCTGTCTCAGCGGGTGTCGACTGTCTGGAGAAAGTGACACCACAAAGTGGAAGGTAATATGATATAGTATGAAATTCTAATTGACTCAGAGGTCAGAGTAAAGCAGACGGCTCCCTAATAGCTAATCAGAGAAAGCCCTCTGGGGAAACATAGGACTAGAAGTAGGTCAAAAACAACTGGGAGCATTTGTCAGGGTGGGATTCAGTGAGCAAGGGCTCCAGGTGGGGACACAGTGGCATCTGAAACTGAGCAACATGTGCTCAGGAGATGTGAGCTGCTTGCCAGCCTCTGACTGGAGCAGGTGGAATCTACAGATGCTGTATTTAAAGATGAGGAAGAGAGAGTTGTCATGCAAAGAGTCTGGGTACCTGTACATCTCTGAGTAGAATGATCATTCCTTCAGAGATGCTGGGCCCACACTCCTCTCTCCAAACATGATAATCGTTGATATTGCAGAAGAAAAGGAGCACTGAGAACCTAGCAAAATCAAACAACCAAAAAGTGGGCTCACACCCCAATTTCCATTGTATGTCTTGATGTGTGTTCCATTTTCCTTCGTCCTTCCCTTCCCATTGACAAGTTCTGTAAGATGGCATCTCTTAGAACATTCTAGGGAGACTTCATAGGCTTTCCTGCCGAACTTCTTGGAGTATGAACAATGATGGCCATTCTTCACCTGAAACCTCCCGTGTCAGAAGCTATAAATAGCCCCTGTGAGCTCCAAGGGCACTCTTTGGAGGTCATTTTTTTCCATCAGCAAATGTACTGCCTCAACCATGGGCCCATGGAGTAGGCGAGTGCCTGCCTGTCATGTTCCTAACATCAAAAAATACCCTTTTACTTTGTAGTGAGAGCATGACAAACTCAGTTGGAAAATAATGAGCTTTTCCCACAGGGGACAGTCTCGGGTCAGACGCAGGTGTTCAGTGACATCACAGGGAGGTGACCTGAGATGCTCATTTAGCTGAGCTCAGCTTGGTTCCTGTGTAAGGCTCCCAGTAAACCTGAGAAAGGGCAAGCCCTCCTGCTGACACAGGGATGTGCAGGAAGAACCATAGAAACACGTGTCATTTACAAAAGCAGAAGCGTTGCCAGACTGATGCTCCCCACATTTTAGGTGAAATGCTGAGGTTGGATGAAATAAATATTTTGAGCTGTATCTTATGCCTCAAGGATCTAATTTCCTGGATCTTGAATCCTCTTTCCTTGATGTCCCACTGTGTTCATCGGCCTGCAGGTGCCGTGACAAATGCCTCAGATAAATCAGCTCAAAAGGACTAACAAGGGTTTAGTGGCTTCCATCCATGGTCACTTGACCTTTGGCAAGCCAGTACCACGAAGAGGGGCACACAGTGCAACACAGCCACTCACCTCAGGGCAGTAGGGAAGCTGGGAAGGAAGGCGGCTGAGGACCCAGGGTCTCCCACAAAAGCACTTAGAGTGATACAGCATACTCCTACTGGACCCCACACCCTAAAAGTTCCACCCCTTCCCTGTGGTGCCACAGGCTGGTGGTCAAGTCTCTGATACATGAGCCTTTGGGGGACACCCAGAATCAAAGCACAGCTCCTGACCTACTCAGTAGCCATTTTTTAACTTTATTTTTTTATTTTTTATTGGGTTTTTATTGATTTTATTGAGCTCTACATTTTTCTCAGCTCTCTTCTCTTCCTCTCCCCTCCCCTTTTACCCTCTCCCAAGATCCCCATGCTCCCAATTTACTCAGGAGATCTTGTCTTTTTCTACTTCCCATGTGTATTAGAGCTATGTATGTCTCTCTTAGGGTCCTCATTGTTGTCTAGGTTCTCTGTGATTGTAATTTGTAGGTTGGTTTTCTTTGTTTTATGTTTAAAAATTATTTATGAGTGAGCACATGTGATAAATGTCTTTCTGGGTCTGGGTTACCTCACTCAATATGATGTTTTCTAGCTCCAACCATTTGCCTGCAAAATTCAAGATGTTATTTTCTTCTGTATAGTGCTCCATTGTGTAAATGTACCACATTTTCCTTATCCATCCTTCAGTCAAGGGGCATTTAGGTTGTTTCCAGGTTCTAGCTGTGACAAACAATGCTGCTATGAACATAGTTGAGCACATGTCCTTGTGGTATGCTTGAACATCCTTTGGATATATACCCAAAAGTGGTATTACTGCATCTTGAGGAAGGTTGTTTCCTAATTTTCTGAGAAATCACCACACTGACATCCAAAACAGCTGTACCAATTTGTACTCCCACCAGCAATGCAGGAGTATCCCCCTTTGCCCCACATTCTCTCCAGCATAAGTTGTCATCAGTGTTTTTGATCTTGGCCATTCTTAGAGGTGTAAGATGGAATCTCAGAGCTGTTTTGATTTCATTTCTCTGATGACTAAGGATGTCAAACATTTCCTTAAGTGTCTTTCAGTCATTTTAGATTGCTCTGTTGAGAGTTCTCTGTTTAGGTCTGTACTCCATTTTTTATTGGATTATTTTTTCTTTTTATAACCAATTTCTTGAGTTTTTTTGTGTATTTTGGAGATCAGACCTCCATCTGATGTGGGGTTGGTGAAGATCTTTTCTCATTCTATAGGCTGCCGTTTTGTCTTGTTGACCGTGTCCTTTGCTTTACAGAATATTTTCAGTTTCAGAAGGTTCCATTTATTATTTCTGTCAGTGTCAGTGCTACGGAGGTTCTATTTAGGAAGTGGTCTCCTGTGCCAGTGCATTCAAGTGTTCTTCTCACTTTCCCTTCTATGAGGTTCAGTGTGGCTGGCTTTATGTTGAGGTCTTTGATCCATTTGGACTTGAGTTTTGTGCATGGTGATAGATATGGGTCTGTTTTCATTCCTCTACATGTTGATATCCAGTTATGCCAGCACCACTTTTTAAATATGCTTTCTTTTTTCCATTTGATATTTTTTGCTTCTTTGTCAAAAATCAGGTGTTCATAGGTATGTGGGTTGATATCTGGGTCTTCTATTTAGTTCAATTGGTCCTCCTGTCTGTTTTTATGGCAATACCAGGCTGTTCTCAGTACTGTAGCTCTGTAGTAGAGTTTGATCAATGGCCATTCTTTTTCTACTGGAAAACCTTTTCTAACTATCTTTTTATCAGAAAGTGGTTCTGCTAATCTCCCTAGCCTCTCCTTTCTCCAATTATTTATACTATGTATGTATGTGTGTACTTACTTTCTTTTTCCAGTATCCAGAATTTGACTAGTTTCAAGAGAAGTGTGAATTTGGCTCCAAGTACCATTTTCCTCACCAACCTTGCCATCTCTGTTATTGTCTTGGTGAAGAAGCCATGGCCACTTGGGTATTTCTTTAAAGGGCGTATCATTCAGACAGAGGTGGATCATACACACCAAAAACTTTCCTCTCTGATATGTTTCCTTCTGAGTCTGAAGCCTCTTTTTTACATATTTATGAAAATCTGAGACCCCAGGCATTTGTGAAATATATCTGAAACATTTTTCCATGGCTTCCTATCTAATCTTGGTTAGTGAAGTGGGTTCTTATGAATATGGTCATTATATATATCCAGGTTGCAGTGAAACTGAGATCTTGGCTTGAACTAACCTCTTCTTTCTATAGTTTAACTTGGCTGAGATGGGGCAGTTACTCTGCCTTTGATCACTGTGGGGATAACAGCACTGGAAAGGAAGGGCCCTTGTCCAAAGAGGGCCTGCAGGTCTTCTTTAGAAATTTTAGTTCATATGCATCTTTACTGTTAGAAAACTCGTCCGTTTGTGTCTGACTGGTGGATCAAGCAGTGTCTGTGATCTATATTCTTTAATAGCCTGTTGGAATTTACTGAGGCTCGGGGCTTTAAATCTGAGCTTCTTCTCCTCCAGTAAAAGATCTGAATACAAGAAGAGACACCCATAAAGGGACATCTCAAATGGATAGAGGCCCATTCATATAGAATTTTAGGGAACATTAGGCCATGTCTAAGAACCCAAAGTCCACAGTGACATGCTAGTCCTGAAGGCCCTGTTTCCTGGTGTTAGAAGAGCCTTAATGGCTTCGGTATCATCACTGTCACCCTAGGTGTTGTAATTACCTCTTGGGGGTCTTCTTGGACTGCATTGGGTCCTGTGAGGCAGGAGAAACCAATAAGTATAAATCCACTGCGCACTGTCTATCCCTTTGAGTCATTCTAGTTCTCTCAGAATCACTAGTGTTTGCCCACAGTGACACTGACATACGTCCAAGGAAGCTCATAAATTTGGGAAAGATGTTGAAAAACCCTCAGTGTAGTTCTCAAGATCATCAAAGAAACAACAGCTCAAAAACAAAGAAGAAAGGAAGGAGGGAGGGAGGAAGAAAGGAAAAGAAATAAAGAAATAACCTTTCCTGGTGGTGGTGGCTCATGCCTTTAATCCCAGCACTTAGGAGGCAGAGGCAGGTTGATCTCTGTGCGTTGGGGGCCAGCTGGTCTACAGATCCAGGACATCCAAGGCTACAAAGAGAAACCCTGTCTCAAAAAAACAACAAAAAAAAAGAAAGAAAAAAGTAAAGAAAACTACCCAAATCCTGGTTGATCTGCTTGAGGTCTTATATAGAGAAAGGTCATTGAGCACAAACAGGTTTGTTGTCCATAGCCCATAACACAAGGGAAATTACATATACTATTATTAGTAAAGGATTGTGGCTATGGGGGTAGGGCACATTGGACTACTTTTCCAGTAGGTGGTAATGTTGCTAAATTTTCTCCCAATTTATCAGGAGGAGGGAGTACCTCTTGGTTGAATATATTCAATCTTATTAATGGGGACTATTATGTTTGTATCCAATTTACATGATTAGAATAAATCTAGTTCTTCTGGTAAAGCAAATGAAGTTTATATAAAGCACTTGCTCAATTGTTTATGAAAGAAATCTAATTGTAAAATAGTATGGGGAAAAAACACCGTCTTCAGGACATGGCATGGCCATTGAACTCATAAACTCATAGTGCAGAGGTTACAAGGTGGCACCCATCAACATTCCATCATGATTGGGGGAGTATCTTATTAGGTAGCTAGTGACCCCAAGTCCATGTCTGGGAGACTCATGAGTGTTAGGCTTAAACAGAGGATGAATGGAGACAGGGAACGAGAATATAAGTAAGTAAGAATATATATAAGTAAGCTACCTTGATCTAAGTGTGGGCTCATTGAATGTGGTCTGGACTCCAGCTCAGCAAGATGATTCAAGCAAGTCCTCCCTGCTTCTAGGGATCAGGTGATTCTTGGGAAATAGTGCCATTCTAGGGTACAGCCTGCCTTCATGAATAGTCACCCTCATCTAAGGGGTGGTCTGTACTGTGGGGTTTTTCTCCCCTTTCAGTCCAAGGTGACTGCAGATTGAGGACAAGAACCGATCAGACCTAAGAAAGGGGGATAATTCACATGCTGACCTGCAGGGTAAGCAGGTCAATCAAAGGACACAGAGACAAAGAGGCATCAGAGATGCCACGCTTCTGCCCTACATTTAGTTTATGTTAGAGGGTGAACGTGTCTCTACAGGTGCTGTTTGGACACTTGGTCATTAGCTCATGGTGCTGTTCTTGGAGGTTGTAGAACCACTAGGGGCTAAAGCTAGCTGAAGGTTGTGCTATGCTGAGGCAGGAACTTAAAGTTCGTAGTCTGCCTCTGTTTTCCGCTTTCCTCTCTGGCTCCTGGCCTACAACTTCCCACCATCATAAACTCCAACATGGCTTCTTCTCAAACATGAGCCAAAATCCTCCTCCCAAGTTGCTTTCTGTCAAACGTTTGATCATAGCTACAAGAAAAGTAACTAATAAAGTCTTCTTGTGGGCCCAGATGAGAACTCAATACTTTTAGCAAAAGCAATTCCTAAGTGTGTTATAAAAATACATCTGTTGTTGGAAGTGGATGGTGATTAATTTGCAGGCGTACCTCAGTCTGCCTCCCACACCCCCACTTCATCTTCCACGTGATCCCCACTGTTCTCACAGACCAGCTTGTTGGTTTTTAATAAAGGAAGATATAAAAATTCATTTTGTGCCATTTCTTGCCCTGTTCTTTTTTTAGTTCCATCTAAAATCAATCACCTTCCTCTCCACAGGCCAGGATTAATTACATGCTATCTGTCACAGGAGGACAGTTTCTAATAACCACCCTCAGAAGACTCTTGCAATAATTCTAACTTAATCTCCTTGGTAGCATTCAATCCTCCAGTCACAGTGGGGACAAAGGGAAGAGAGGGAAGGAGGGAAGGAACTTTTAAAGAGAGAATGGAGGGGAAGGGAGAGAATAGGGAAGAGGGAGATGATGGAGGGGGAGGGAGAGAGTGGGGAGAGGGAGAAGATGGAGGGGGAGGGAAAGAGTGGCAGGAAGAAGCAGTGACCTCTCTTAGTCCCTTTGCTGTGGCTGTGATGGAGGAAATAGATTATTTGGGGTTACTGTCCCAGAGAGAAAAGAGCCCATCTCATCAAAGAGGCAGGGGCACAAGTGGCAGGTGTGGCAACTAGAGCTGGAAGTAGAGACCTAGCATCTTGACCTGCAAGCAAGCATGAAGCAGAGAGAGAAACTGATATCAGCTGGAGGTTTTAGCTCTCAAAGCTTGCCCCAGGGGCATTCTTCCCGGCCAGGTGGCACCACCTCAGCCTCTCCAGATTGTACCCCCAACTGGAGACCAAGTGTTCACACATCTGAGCCCATGGAAGGCATTCTTATTCAAGCCACTACGTGGCTCTTAGTTAAAACTCTCAGAAAATTAGTTGATGAGGAAATTGCTGGCCCAACCTAGAAGAAATACAAGACTGGCCTGTTGAAGGGCTCTGCCATCTGCTGGCCAGTCAACACAAAGAACGTTCTTAGCTTCTGTACTTAGAGCTGGAGAGCAATTGTGTTCTCCCTTGGACAGACAAGCTTTCCTTCCTTCCCTCCTTCCTTCCCTCCCTCCCTCCTTCCTTCCTTTCTTCCTTTCCATTGATAATTTTGTTCTTAGCAAGGTGTGGGAATATATCCTTGAATCTCAAATTCAAGGTCAACCAGAGCTACATAGTAAGACCCTGTCTCCAAAAACACAGAAATAAAAATCCTGTTCTTTTATATTATACTGAATTATTTTTTAAAACTAGGAAGAATTATAAGATCTCCACTCTATTTTTCATATCTTTGACATGTAAATGAGCTGGAGTACAGTCAGTAGAATTCCCAGTAGGCTTGAAATCTTAAATTAAATGCTCCGGGTGCATTCCAATGGGAACGTCTCTTAGGCTTCTGGTCTGCTTCCTGAAATAATTGAATGCATATCCAAGATTCCTAGAATGAAGACAAAGGCTGTTTTGCAGCTCCTTTGAATTGCATGCACGGAGCTTGATTTTCTTTGAATGACTAACTATATAATCCAAGCCACTCAGGTCGCATTTCCTCTTGCTTTGACTCAGCTTTACCATTGATTTTTATGTCCAAAAATGTCCATGTCATTTTAGATGGCCATATTTAAAAAGAAAAAGGAAGATGGAAAAACCCTAAATGTGTTTGGATTTTACATGGTTTTTCACTGTCTGGAATTTCCTTTACTGACGCTACAACAATAGCAAAACCAGCGGACAAGCGAAAATTCATGAGTATTAACAGAGTGATTGAAATGGGAACAGAAAGACATTGTCTTTGTGCTTGTCCCAGAGAAGTATAGAGGGTTTCCCACTAGGGACCTCATTGTAAAAGGTAGACTGGCAGTCCTGTTGGGTTTAATTCTGTCTTCGTATCTGGGCACCCGTTCCAGGTGTGTTCATCAGATTCACAAAGCAGTGGTATCTTTGAGTCTACCAGGGCTGTATTAAGAAATTAAAATACTGAGCAAGCAGAGCTTACACCAACTGTGTGTGCTTCTTGGCAGCAGTTACCACATCTGACGGTATTCCCAGCACCCAGTGCCAGCAAGGCTGGGGTGACCAAAATAAATTGCTTTGGCATGATAAGACAATAAATAATATGAAACTGTGGAATCAAAACAGCCAAGGCAGGAGAAGGAGAAGTTGGCCAAGTGGGAGAAAGGAGAATAATTGATGTGCACATTTTTTCTTCTTCTGGACTTTCAAGAAAATGGCAGAAAGGGGAAAAAGGAAAGAAATTATGTTTAAAGTGCTGTTCAACATGTCCATTATAGACAGGGGCATCAGAAGTACTGTGCTGCCTCCACTGGGTACCGCAGGAGTTCAGCCATCTCTCAGCGGCAGGCACATGCCCCCACGTGGGGCTTTGCCATCCAAGACTCACAAAAATAAAAGTCAGAAAATCACCTCGAATTAGCAGTCCCTAGTGAGAGACGTGACTTAAAATCCTCTAAGGGCCTGTCTGAAAACATTACTGTGGCCAGTCTAGGAAAATTCTGAGGGTCCAGGTTTGAGGAGAGATCCAGCCTCCACAGGACCAAGTTGGTTCAAGGATATGAGCCACTTGCTAGACCTGTATCTTAGCATCCCAATAAAGAGATAAAGAGCCACCGAAGAAGCCAGTCTCCAGGTAACATGAGTGCAAAATAGAGAAAGCATCAAACTAAAGCTATGGGGGTCTAGAAATCCTAACCTTAATTGATGCATAAAATCCAACATAACCCAAACTTGAAATATAATACCTAACAGGGTAGTTATTTAGAGTCCAGCTTTCGGTCCATTTGACATGCTGAAATTCCTTCTTTAAATATTCCGTTTTACCAAAACTCAACAAATATTATCATTTTCTGAGAACAGGAAGTTTGTCTATGACTCATACCTCTGTATTTCTGTGCAGTTCCCCCAACACACACACACACACACACACCACCTAACATCAGGCCCTGAAGTAAAAGAAAAGTGAGTTTCAAGCCACTCTGATGGAAGAGGAGAATTTGAAAACTGATCCCGTGTTGATTTTACTAAAGCACCATGATTACCCACAGAGTCAAAGCAACTCTGAGAGCAAAGCAGAGCATCTAGAATCTAAATTCATGGATTGTCATCCTGGCTGTGCCTCTCGCTCTCCCCATTTGACCCCGTGTCCTGTGCTCAGTCTATTCTGGGAATAAAAAAGTTGAATCAGCCTCGCTAAGAAGTGGGAGCCTTCTTTCCCGCAGGGACTCCATGATGGCCAACCAAGGCAATTGCCATCAAATGTAAGGGTGCACAACTACCTTTAAAAAGTAACAGGCAGACAGTGGTGGCACACACCTTTAATCCCAGCACTTGGGAGGCAGAGGCGGGCAGATCTCTGTGAGTTCAGGGCCAGCCTGGTCTATAGAGTGAGTTCCAGGACAGCCAGGGCTGTTACAGAGAAACCCTGTCTGGGGGCGGGGGGGGGGGGGGGTAGCATCTATGTAATTATAAAGCTATCAATAAGGATCATTTCAAAGGAGGCCTACTGTCTCGCCTAATGTGGTATTGTCCTTGGCCACAGGATTTGGGCTTTTTTTTTTTACCTACAATCTGTGGAGAGCCACAAAATTGTGTGTCTGTGTGTATCTGTGTGTGTGTGCGAGTGTGTGTGTCTGTGTCTGTCTGTCTGTCTGTCTGTCTGGTCTTTGGAGACAGGATCTGTCTTTGGCTCAGGCTGATGGTCCTTGGTCCACGGCCTCCTGAATTCTGAGTTGATGGGCACACACAACAGGCCCTCTGTGTTTTAGGAGAGGGTCAATCAGAGTGTGGTCTCCAAAGGATGCTGTGCTCTGCTGACTCTACAGAAGCAGTAGCTCTGCTCAGAAAGCTAGTCGGATATTGTCTTTCAGGAATGAGAGAGAAGCCAGTGTGAGGATGGACAGGGCAGTGCAGAGGCAAGGCCAGGGAGAGGGGAACTGGACCCTGTTGCTGAGGGACTACAGAAGAGAGAGCAGTGCTGAGCAAAATGACACAAGGAAACCTCCAGAATGGGGTGGGTAGCCTTGGAGGGATTAGGAAAAGACTTCAGACCTTCCCAGTGCCTCCGAACTGCCCCCCCCCATCTTCTCCAAGGGAGCAAACCACCAGCAATCACTGGGCAGTGTTGCTGGATTTCACTGACCTAGATTCCTGTTTTGGGAACTGAGTGACACTCAGACATGTCCAGAGGACAGCTGCCCTGGAGGACATCCAGCGTCTAGCCTGTAAGACACTAGCGGGGCTGGCTTCCACCTCAGTTTCCATTGGCAGCAACTGGGGTCAGCATTTGCCCAATTGTGGAGTCTCTGCCATCCTTCACTCTTTTCTATCTCTCTTTTAAGTTTGTGTTTATTTACCCATGGTCGAGCTCATGCAAAGAAAGGAAAACTGTGTTGCATATCTTCTATCTCTACCAGTCTCTGGTTTGTTTTCTTGACCTAATCAATTTGACAGAATATTTAAAAAATAAATAAAAGGATGAGTCCTGCCTCGTGGGCTGAACGACACATCGCAGTGTGGCCCCTGTGACCCTCATGTTCGGTGACCCTCTGACCATGCCAACCGCAGCACCTCTGGTGTGGAAGGGATTAGGAAATGTGTCGGTTGAGTTGGAAGGAGGGTGGTTGAGTTTTGGGTTACTGATCTTCTGAGGAAGTCACATGTGTTAAAAGCCACTGGTGTTGATGGGTGCCCTGTTACTTGGCTGAACATCAGTAAAGCATGTGGTAAGAGACAGACACTAGATCGGAGGTGTTTAGATGGTGGAGAACTTCCTGCGGCCGCTCTCCCACAAGTCCCCCACTGCTCATCCCCGCTCTGTCCTCACTTTACTGTTTTTCTTATTTTCATCTTTCAAAATGTCACCTTGATCCGGCCATCTTGACGAGTATTTATAAACCTTGTTTTCTGTTACAGACCCTGTGTTGGGTTCCTGTATTTCTCATGGCATTGTCTCCGGATATAAAAGGTAGCTTTGGGGACAGGGCTCAGGGCCATTTTCCTTTATCCTTTCAGGTTCGAAGCTGTGACCACATATTTACCCAGAGGTGACTCATAGTTACAGAGACCAAAATAAAACAAATCACCACTAAACAAAGGTACTGAAGGACTCATATTTTTGTTGTGTGCTGACAGAGGTTTCTGTTGCGCCATACAATCATTTCACTGATACTTCATAACTATAATTTTGCTACTGTTATGAATCATAATGTAATATCTGATATTCAGAATATCTGATATACAGCTTACAAAGAGGTCACAACCCCCAGGTTGAGAACCATGCTCTAGAGTAACGTCTCTCTAGGCATTTATATAGGGCGCCCTAATATTATCACTCCCGTTTACAGCTCTAGCTGGCAGAGAGGCCTGGGAAAATGGAGTCAGTGAATAAGGCCAATTAAAGTCTCATGCAGTAGCCAACTTTATTCAGAGCATCAGACAGTTTGTACTCTGAGAGTTAAGAAGAGTCACGTGTACAGTTACAAGGCGGGCTGCAGTGGCATATAAACAGATAACAACGGAGAGTTGTAATGAATAATCTGACATAAACTCACTCCTGTCTGCTATAACTAGGAGGGGCACAAAAGCTCAAGCCAAGAACAATTCAGTGGGGTTTTTTTTTAGGAAACTGAGGTCACAAGACTCTTGTCTTTTTTTTTCTTGGAGTTTTCTCACAAGCACTCAGAATTCACCTCACACGACTCCTTCCCCAGACCATGTTCCTATACTCCCCCAGACTAAAGAAATAGAAATGGCTATGAATGCTGGGTTTTCTCTAAAATGTCCTGTTTTTTTTTAAATGGGACATGCTATTTTCCGCATGTTGCCCTTCTCTGGGTTGGTAGCATTTACGTGTTAATGTGCATGCATCAGCAGTGAGTTCTTTTTTTTATTGAGCTCTAGATTTTTCTCTGCTCCCCTCCCTGCCTCTCTCCCCACTTCTACCATCTCCCAAGGTCCCCATGCTCCTAATTTACTCAGGAGATCTTGTCTTTTTCTACTTCCCATGTTTGTTTCTCTTATGGTCCTCATTGTTGTCTAGGTTCTCTGAAGTTGTGATTTGTGGGCTGGTTTTCTTTGCTTTATGTTTAAAAACCACTTATGAGTGAGTCCGTGTGATAATTGTCTCTCTGCAATGAGTTCTTATTCCGCGTCGTTGTTCTTAGGTATGGAGACAGACCCTCTCCTTAAAGCCTGCCTTCCTTTCCATCCTGCAGCCTGAAAACACACAGATGCCAGGACCCACACAGGAGCAGTGCAGGGAGGAAGGAAACCCAAACAGTTCCTTGGATAAGGAGGTTGCTCCCATCCCCGAAGTTTGTCAAGGAGGATTGGGGGAGGATTTCTAGAAAGCTGACTGAAGTCAGAGATTCCCTAACCAGCAAAAGGGTGGGGCACAAGTGCCAGCTGAAGGCCCTTTCATGTTCCACTCCTCCCTGAAGCCTTAGCTCTGAAGGAGCGTCTTACAGGGAGCTGAACAGGATAGAGGAGGGATTTAGGAGTTGACAGAATGCTGAAGTACACTGCTGAAGACCATGCTTTATCTAACATTCAACAATTATCAATTGAATGCCCAGCGTATATCAGGCAGAGCCCTGTGTGAAGGGAACTTTCAGGAAAGAGGTCAAATTATTTGTAGTGGAAGGCTGAAGGTGTGTAGCTCACTGGGAACACCTAGGCTTTGAATGTGTGAGGCCCTGGGTTCAATGTCCAACACACACTTATACACTCACACACGTTCATTCACACACTCATACACATTCACACACAGTTATACTCAACACACACAGGCACACACACACACACACACACATAGAGGGAAGTGGAAAATGTTGCTTAATAAATCAGTTCATCATGGCTAGTCTTCAGCTTCCTTCCATTCTCCCCTTCCATATTATTCATTAAACCCTGAGTTTCAAATAAGTACATTGTCACTTAGAATAAAATCCACATTTCCCAGCACTTCAGAAGGTTTCAAACAAAACATTAGGGACTGGGCCTCGAGCTCAGCTGTGGAGCACTTGCTGGAGCATGCTAAAGGCTTTGAGTTCAATCTCCAGCACAGACAGAGTAAAAGAAATGCTGATTTTTTTTCCCTAGCAAGTAATAATTAAAAAAAAAAACCCTATAGTTGGGAACCAGGCAATATGTTTTTCAAAAGCTCCCAGATGATTCTCTTGTACAGCCAGGTCGACCCCAAATCACAGAGCAGAAAACAACTGAGCCAGGCCTCCTTGTCCTCTTAAATTCATTCACAAAACCAAAACAGATAAAACCTGCATCGAAGCCTAGGCTCTGGAACTGACTACAGTGTGCAGCCTTCTAGGTCATTATTGCCACCTAGATTCTTCATTCTGAGCCTCTGAAAAGCAGTCTTGATAAATTTCAAATCCTGCCTATGTCTCAAGGGTTATTCTCGGTTTTCTACACAATGGAATCACCAGTGTTCCCAATACCTCTTCCTCGTTTTCTAACACTGATGAAGGCCATATCCAGAAACTAAGATTATGGTTAATTTAGTGGGGATTTGGGCTTCTTTTAAAAAGTTGATATGATATCAATCAACTGTTTTCCCAAATAGCAATCAATTTCTTATCAGGGATCTTACCAATGGGAAGAAAGACTAGAAAAGAGGGGATCGGCAGGCACACGCTTGCTCTGCAACCATGAAGACCTGAATTTGGATACCCAGTACCCATGTAAAAGCTGGGTGTGGTCATGTGTGCCGTTGACCCCAGCCCTGGAAAAAGTGGAGACAGACAGATCCCAGGGGTGGGCTGGGCAGCCACTCCAGTCTAATAGGCAAGCTCCAGGTTGAATGAAAGACCTTGTCTCAAAAATCAGAATGGAGAACAATAAAGGAAACCCTCCAAACATCCATTTCTGGCTTCCATCACATGAGTGTGCACAAGAGCATATATACACATGTATAAACACTCATTCACACACACACACACACACACACACACAGTGAAGTAAAATTTTTAATAAAGTAAATCATATCCTAACTTGAAAGTTTGCTTTCATTCTCTCTCATTGTTTTTCTTCCTGTTTCTGAATGAATTTGAGGCTCTCTTCAAACAGTAACTCTCGGGCAGAGGCGGTTTGGTCTCTCGGGGGCTATTTGGCAACACGTGGAGAGATTTTCAGTTGTTGTAGTGTTGGGGTGGGAAAGGATATGACTAGCATGTGGTGGGCAGGAGCCAGGGAGGTAAATGGCCTACACTGAACAGGCCAGTGCAAACACTCTATACACATAAAATAATAATGTAAGCACTGAAAAATATTTTCAAAGAGTCTAGGAAGGAGGGGAGGCTCAGCCCTTAAGAGCCCTGCTTCTTTCCCAGAGAACCTGAATTCAGTTCCCATGTCAAGCTTACACCCACCTTAGCTGCAGCTCCAGCTGACCCCTCCTGGCCTCTGTAGGTACCTTCTCATGTGTACGCATACACATATACATGTAAACAAAAGATAAAGATAGGTATGTTCTTTAAAATAGCTTTGCGGACTGGGCTAATATCCCATGCCTGTCATCCCAGCACTGAGAACGCTGAGGCAGGAGGTTGTAAGGAGGCCGCTTGTCTGTTTCCTGGCCGCCCAGACTCCAGAAATAATTGCACAGAGTCTATATTATTTGCAATACTGTTTGGCCAATAGCTTAAGCATATTTCTGGCTAACTCTTACATCTTAATTTAACCCATCTCCATCAATCTGTGCATCATCACGAGGTTGTGGCCTACCAGCAAAGTTTCAGCGTGTCTGTCTTTGGCGGCAGCTCCATGGCTTCTCTTAACTCCTCCTTCTTTCTCCCAGCGTTCAGTTTAATTTTCCCTGTGTACCTCTGTTCCCTGCACAGGCCCAAGACAGTTTCTTTAGTAACCAATGGTATTCACAGCATACAGAGGGGAATCCCACATTAACAGAAGGATTTTGAGTTTGAGGCTAGTTCATATATAGAGAGATACATAGTTTGTATATATAGATATAGCTATATAAAATCTATCTCCAAAATAGTCTACTAGAGAAAAAATATTATATAATAGTTTCATGAAAAGAACTGTCTGAATTTATATAATCATACTTTACCCCAAATTACAATGATTATAAAAATACATAAAGCCTAACAAACAACAGGTTGAATTACAAGGGAAAGATAAGATAAAGAGGCGGGAGCCAAGTTAAAGATGGCGTTCTGTGGTCCTCACTTCATTTTCAACTATTGAACAACTGGGCTTCAAGCATCCGATCACTGCACATCAACAGAGAAACACTTTATCTTGCCTTGCATATTTGAACACGCCAAGGAGTCTTGGCTCCCATTTCATAAATCCCGTTTATCATCTCGCCTTCCAGTAACTACAATACTGCATCCCATTAGTGCATTTTCTAAACTGAGCATCAGTTCCCAAATGCAGCCTGTCTGTGGGAATCAAAATTTCTGCAAACCAGATTTCAAAACTAAAGTTGTTATGGCATTGATAAAAAGTTGAGATCAGCTTAAAGTAGCCTTCCACGCTGGGCCACTTATGCTAACATCAATGTATAGTAGCCTTCCATGCTAGGCCACTTATGCTAACATCAATGTATAGTAGCCTTCCATGCTAGGCCACTTATGCTAACATCCATGTATAGTAGCCTTCCACGCTAGGCCACTTATGCTAACATCAATGTATAGTAGCCTTCCACGCTGGGCCACTTATGCTAACATCAATGTATAGTAGCCTTCCACGCTAGGCCACTTATGCTAACATCAATGTATAGAAGCCTTCCACGCTAGGCCACTTATACTAACATCAATGTATAGAAGCCTTCCACGCTAGGCCACTTATGCTAACATCCAGAAATCAAGTCCATAAAGCTGTTGCTGATAGGAGCTCCTACTAGCCTCTTAGAACTGACTGTAAAATCTGGGAGAATTTTAAAGTTAGTTGTTAACCATAACTGCTGTTAACTATTAATTTCGTGGCTGGGATGTGGTCCACACTTGGAATCCCAGCATGTGAAAGGCAGACAAGAGGATTTTAAGCTGGAGGCCAGCTGAGTTTATATTCCTCATCAGCACTGTCTCAAAGATTAAATTTTAGAGATGGCTCCCCCAGTGGTTAAGAGCTGTAGTTGCTCTTCCAGAGGACCCTGGTTCAATTCCCAGCACCTGAATGGCAGCTCACAACTGCCTGTAACTCCAGTCCCAAGGGGATCTGATACCCTTTTCTGGCCTTCATAGACACCAGGCACACACCACGGTACACAAGCATCCATGCGGATAGAACACACACACAATTTTAAATTAGATTTTATATACTTAGAATTAAACAAATTATATTAAAACCAAGGTAATAAATATCCAAATTTCTAACTTCCTGGGTACATTACTGTATTGTACCCTTGGCTGTGTTCTTGGGGTTATTTGTGCAAGTTATCTCTTTGTGTAACAATAATGTCACTTGGGAAGCTGACTGGCGGGGATATTTATTCTACAGGGATCAGCAAGTGTTAGGAACTGAGATTTGACTTGTTTTAAAGACCACCTAGGCCAGGGCTTCTGGGCTTTGCTGCTCACGACTCTTCCACCTGAGAAGTTCTCACACAGCCCTAGGTAAACAGGTAAAAGAGATAGGTATACAAATTAAACATTTGCTGACAATAGATTTTGAAAAAAATATAAAAGCTTTTTGGGATATGTGTATTTTACCACTAAAAGGTCAAAGCAGTTTTATGCTCTGACGAGATGGGTGTGTCCATTTGTCTAAGACAATGCAATAAAAAGATATGTAATTCATTACATACATGCAGCAAAATGGCAAATGTCATTGTTTTCTGTAATTAAACCTTTATGTTTCTGTAAGAGCAGAAAATATTGCATGCAGAGTAAAGATTCTGCTGTTTATAGCACACAATTATGGCAAATCTGTGTTGTTTCCTGCGGCTTTCATTGGCAGTGCATGGGATGACAGCATTGTGGTGCAAGGTTCATGTTTTCGTGTTCAAGTTCAAGGCTTCAACATGAAGTCATGGAATACAGTGTGGGCAGGCATTGCTAGAAACACCTTGGATTTATCATACATTTGGTTTTGAATTCATTTTTAGTTATTGTGCTATTAGAAACCTTTTACTATTGCCAAATAGTAAATGACCCTCTGACATTCAGTTACATGACCCTATGTGGTGTCAAACCCTTAATTTAAGAACCTTTGGTCTAGATGTAAATGGTGGTAAAAATCTGAGTTAAGTTAAAAACATGTGTTAATCCAGAAATAGTGGTATATGCCTACAGTACCAGCTACTGCGTGTAAGACTGGCCTCAGTCACATGGCAAGACCCCATTCCAAGCGGGGAAAGAGAACTTAAAAATGTGTTATGTGTTTAGCCTTTCCATGGAGGGAGGGATGATGAAACCCTCTTCCAGTATTCAGGACGATTGCACAACTCATCAGAGCGCTCACGCCCATCATCCCAAACAGAATTCCAGTATTTCTCCTTTGTGTCCTTGGTTTACTCATGAGCATAAACAGAGCTGCTGACCAGCGATGACACAGGGACACCACTGGTCTGTCACTTCCCTCAAATACCTAAGTTCTGCACCTTCAACAAAATTCTATGAGAATCCATCAGAAAATTACATTTCCAGTGAAGAGCATTGAACATTTTAATGTAAACCGTGTGTCCATCCTCATAGCAAACGTGAATATAATCTGTTTGGCAGAAGTGTGCCCTAATTTAGCAGTGCAGTACTTCTGAAGAGATCCAGGGAGCTAAGTGGTTGCTGTTTTCTTTTCCTAGATGCTGGGGTCCAGAATAGTTACATTGATTTATATGGGAACCCCACTAATGGGGTTTTCTTTATTCTGATCCAGGAAAAATAATTAGGATGCTTTTCTGAGTGCATGAACTCTAATCTGCAGGGAAGCCTTCCACTGCCAGGCAGGCTAGACTGCCAGTGTGGTGTCAGATTGACCCAGGACATCATTGCGAATAGGGTTTGACTGTTTGCCGTTTTTTTCACCTTGGCCCCTGCTCCTTTCGGCTCTAGAGATTGTAATGGCCTACACCCACTCCTTCTTCCCTTTCAAAAGCTTTGCTCTTTCTTTTACTTAAAAAAAAAGTTTCAAAGAAATCAAACCATATGAATCAAACTCAAATGGCTTCAAATACCAGACTCTCTGTATCAAATGCATTTACACACAAACTTCTATGAATATACAAATGCCAAGGAAACGCTATAGGAAAATGTATTCCACCAGACGCTGCCAGTCTTACAGGTGACAAGATGGTAGTTTGGTGTGTCAGGATGAAGGTAGGCATTTGAAGACACGTGCATCCAGGCTTGAAACCTAGGTTGCCTGTCTAAAGGAGTGAATGACCTCACACATATTACTGAATTTCTCCCCACCTTGGCTTACATTCATGTAAGGATAGAGATTCTGTCACCCCATACACAGGGTTGCTGTGAGAAAGAGCATAAACACACCAATAAGTAGTAGTTGAATGTTATTTCCATTCTTCCCAACCAACGAAGATGTCTAAAAATCAACTGTCTCTGAAACCCAGAGAATTAACCACTGGTGGTGGGATTTAGGTTACTAGGATAGCTAATCTTGTCAACCTCATGATCTAGAACCACCATGGAAACATACTTCTTCTGTTTGAGTCGATGAGAGTGAACCCAGAAAGATGAGGCAGAGCGGAGAAGACCTGACCTGAATGTGGGCAGCAGCTTCCAATGGGATCAGGTCTCAAACTGTGTGCAAAGAAGAAAGCACCAAGCTCCAGCACTCAGGTGCTGACTCTGGACACAGTGGCAGAGCTGTCCCCTGGCCCTGTACCTTGCCTTCTGCACCTTGGTTGACTGATCCCTTAAGCCGTGAGCCAAACTAAAACTCTTCCTTTCTGTGAGTTTCTTTGTCGGAGCTCATCAGGGCATAAGAGGAAGCTTCCTGTCACAATAGGCAGCAGTTAAGGCAGGAAGTCATGACTAGTGACTGAGGGCTCATCCCTAAGTGAGACATCGATATCACCCTGTCCACTAAGGCTCAGGGAACACTGCAGAACAGGGAGCAGAAAGAACATAAGGAGGAACAGGAGAAGTCTCGTGGAATGCTATCCTTTGCACGTGACAGACGCTTTTACAAAGCAGGGGTTGCTCATAGACGATCAAGACAGTCAATGCTCCAGCAGGGATGAGGAAGAACTAACTCTCACAGCCTGCCCCTAGCTGAGAAGCCATTAGCAGTTGATAGCTGTTGCGGAATAGAATCATTTTTCTTTGGGAGTGTGGCCTTCAGTAGGTTGTCCGGGATCCATCCCGTGACTGGCCCCACACTCATGCTCATATGGGTAGCATTAATTGGATGTGGTGGGTTAAATGTTTTAAAGAGAGGAGGAGGCAGAATAAAATCGGGAAGAGGAATGTGTTGGGAGTGTTAGGTATATTTCTTAAACCGAGCCTCTCTGCCAACACAAATAATTCCAATCAGAACAAATTAGACTGAATAAAAGATGCCCACATTTAATGTGGTGCTCCCCAGGTGGCTGGGAGCATAGCGAGGGTCGAGAAAGAGACAGCAGGGGAGACCACGTGAAACCCAGAGACCATGTGTTCCTTTTCTGGGCAGCAGACTAAATAGCCTGTGGGAGTGGTCCTGACCCTCCCTGGGGAGGGCTCAGTGCTTGGTGGGATTTCTCAGAGGTGGAGTCCAGACCAAAGCAACCCCCAGGGAGAGGGGGCTTCCAAAGATGGATGCCAAGTATTATATTGAAGAAGGAGGAAAAGGGGTATGGGGGTGGGTATAGCCAAAATACATTGTATGCTTACTTTGAAACTATCAAAAAATACAAATATTATTTTTTTTTAAATACATATCTGAAGCCAGGCAGTGGTAGCACACACCTTTAACCCTAGTACTTAGGAGGCAGAAGTAGGTGGGTCTCTGAGTTTGAGGCCAGCCTGATCTACAAAATGAGTTCCAGGGCAGCCAGGGTGTTATACTGAGAAAACCTGTCCCAAAAAATAAATATAAAAAATGAAAATCTGAACCATGTGTGGTGGCACAAACCTTAATTCCAGTGCTAGGGAGGCAGAGGCAGGTGGATCTTCATGAGTTTGAGGCTAGCCTGGTTGACATAGTGAGTTCTAGGACAGCCAGGGCTACCCAGAAAAACCCTGGTTCAACAAAACAGAAAAGAAGAAAGAGAGACGGAAAGAGACAGACAGACAGCTTTGGACTCGCGGTGTGGCTTGGCTGTGGAGCTCTTGCTCTGGGTTTGATCCTCAGTACAGTTATTTCCTTAGTTGATTAGATATGTGGCTCTCAGGGTGTGTTCATTCTGAGCTCATCTATGAGAGCCCATAAAATGTGAGGATGGGGTAGCAATTCTATAATATTATCCATAGTTAAGTTATATTGGCTCTGAGAGGATTGCCCAGACGTAGAGACTACTATACATTGCCAGGCTTTCGATAAACTCCTGATGAGCGATAAATCAATAGAGTTATTTCAGATACCTAGTAGCAATAAGGAGTGATCGTGCATTGTATACTGTATCTCTCAATGGGCTCTATTATTAATTGCTTTTCATATTGATTTCATTTTAATGTCTTGAGATGGGTACGTACATATATTATCATAGGAAGATCAATTGTGAGCAAGCCAAAAATGTGTTTGGAATATTTCCTAAGCGTCTTTAAATACCTTCTTTATCTCTTTGTCTCAGTATTTGACCAATTAAGTCTTAAATTGTTCTGTCCAACCATACAGCCCAGGATTTTTTTCTTTTATGTAATTGCAGTAATACAAAGAAAGCATGAGTAAGAGGCAGAAAAATGGGGCTGCTGTCCAATCCTTTCAGTGAGAAAATTCCCAGAAATGTGGGAACCTGCCGGAAATGCCTGGCTAATGGAACTGGCCATGCAGATTCAGGCTGTATGCCAGAATGTTACCAATGGTTCCCACTGTTTGTGACAACTCCACCCTGGGGAGCAAGGCCACTCCCTCCAAGCCGGCAGCTGTGAGAGAGACACAGGGATGCTGCTGTGGCCAGGCCAGTGCCCAAAGTCCCTTCCTCTCTAGGACCACGTGCCTTCTTGCTGAAGGTGCCTGTGATGAGAGAGGCTTGGCATCACTGGATTGTCACCTCCGGGAGGCAGCTCTTAGAGTGCCCTTGCATCTCCCTATTGGCCACCTTACACAGCCATTGTGCTTAGCCCCCAAGGGGACACCCCATGATGCCTGGACCAGATATCAATAGCTTCCCATCCTAATTATTGCCATTCTAATTAGGTTACTCAAAGGAAAATAATAGTTCCACTGACAAAAGTCAGATACAGCATTTGAAATGCAGCTTGTCATTGCAAACCTTCCCCCACAGACTGGACAGTATAGCAAGCACTTAGTTGGATTTTTCCCAGTTGAGCCTGTGGCCTCTCAGGATATAGAAGAATCTGGTCCAGGAGGAAATTGGTGACGTGTGGAGAGTTTAGGTGCTCTCTGCTTCCGTTCTTGTGTGTGGTGCTCCAAGCAGGAAGTTCAGTACTTACTGTTAAAGGAACACTTTACCAAGAATGCTGGTACACAGCCACTTCCTCCATCCTTAAGGGAAAAAAAATGCTGGAACACAAATCAGCCCAACAGCTGCATTCTCGGGATGCTTAAGACAACATTCATCTTTTCACAAGACTGAGTAGAAGAAGAGAGAAAGGGTTGGTTGGCCTTGCCTTCTTTTGCGTGATCCCTGGGACCCTGAGCCCTTTGAAATGTTGCCCTACCAGGGTGGACAGTATAAGTTCATCTTTGTAATATATATATATATATATATATATATATATATATATACACACACACACACGTGTGCACATGCATGCATAAATGAGTGCACACACACATGTGCATAGCATGAAGAGATGTGATCCCCGAACCTGTCTCTGTGTGTCCCCTAACAGCAGATGCACTACTTTGTGTGTGTACATACGTGTGTCTCCTGCACCCAGCTGTAAGTGAACAGCAAACTATCTCACTGTTCAGACAGTGACCGCTCACAGGCTATGAAAATGAGCACTCAGACAGGAAAGGGGAAAACTGGTCCTAAGTTAACATGGCAGAAATTCTTTGTGTCTAGAATGAGCACCTTTGTCTTCTCCATGAAAAAGAAGGGTTGGTTGGTTGTTGTCTGCAGTACCCATTTTGAAGTCTTTTATGATGACAGAATGTGGAACTTTTGCTTTTTACTTTGAGTTGAACAACACTGTTCACAGCTCTACATGGATTCTGTTCATTATTAAAAGTCATTTCTTATGGCACGGCTTATAATTTGCCACAAAACGATAACCTAGAAGGCCTTGATAAATTAATTGGAAGCCTCTCCTGAGGTAGCTCTGGTGATTTTGCTAAGGGATTTATTTTAAGAGGAACCCTCAGTAGAATTTATCAGTAAACTGCTTCATATATCCTCACCAGTAAATTATTTCCCCATTAAGAAAATTATAATTCTCTTCTTCCCAATAATGAAAGAAAAATGAAACTATCTTCAAACTATTCTGGCTTGGATGTTGGCCAGTAATTTCTGGAATGCCCCCCTCAAAAGCCATAGTGCATAGAGCTCAGAAAAAGGTAATGAGGAAAAGCAGAGATTAGAATTTCAAATTAATGCCGTCAACTGAAGAAAACTCAAGTAAGGGCCAAAGAAGGAGATGTCTGCTCCCTGGAGGAAGCTGATGGGGGGGGAGGGATGGAGCAGGAAGGAAGTCTAGGCTCTTTCATTGGCACTTCCTGGAGTCTGCAATCATGGAGATTGTGGTGTGTTCCCTCACTGTTGAACAAAGAGTGAGCACTGAGAGCGGCCTTTCTGCCCTGTAGTCACCCTTGGGCTCTCGTGAGCCAGACGGACAGGTGGGAGATCTGTCCACCCCGCTAATGTGGAGAGAAGATGCGGGCAAGGTCTCAATGTGTGGTCTAAGCTGTGCTTCCTTTTCTCTCGGTGTAGCTTGTGTTTTCTTCTCCTGTAGATAGAAAATGCAATAAGTCATCTGTTTACCAGGAATTCAACTACAAACCCGTGGTGGGAGCATCCCACCTCCGTGTACTGAGCCAAAGCCTGCCCATGGTTCTCCCAGGTACTGGGGGCTTAAGTCCATGAGCATGGTGGTCTCTTGGAGGTCTCCAGTCATGGACCCCTCTGCCGTGCTTGGTGCTGTCTCACGAGGAACGTGAGATGGTTAAGAGAGATGTTTTAGTAGTCAGAATTGATTTAAATCTCAAAATGGATCAAAGACTTCGGTGTAAGACCTGCAACTTCGTAACTACTAAAAGAAAACAGGGGAACACTTCAAATACAGGGAAGGCTGAGGGAACTCTGGCTCATCAAAAAGTAGAAAGGCATGAAAGGAGAAGGGGGGCTGGTCAGAAAGAGAAAGGTCGGCAGGAGGGGACATGGCAAGAGAAGGGATAGGGTGGTGAGTACAATCAAAATATATTATTTACATGCATAGACATGTCATAGTTTATTCTAATAAAACATTAAAGTGGAAGCTTTGAGATTAGATAGAAAGCGTCAAGTGTTTACCCTGATACCCCACCTTATTAATGTAGTACAACTACCTACTCATAACTGTGATGTCCTATAAATCTGGGCCTTGACTTTAATGTATGCAGACAGTAAATTCTGTATGTTTGTGCATGTTTATGGCCACCTCTTACTGATCATTCTGATGGCTGTAGTGATCTGTCTTCTCTAAGACTGGGGAAGCCATGTTTTCTCAGCCAAGAATGTCCTCAAACCTCCAGCCAGACCTTCTGCACCCGACCGGTTTATGTACTGCTGGTGTGTCTTCAGAGCAAAAGCCAAAATACAAATCAGTTTTAAAACTTAAAAACAGAAACAAGCACAAACTTGAAGAGAATGAGAATACGAGCCAGGTGGTGGTGGCGCACGCCTTTAATCCCAGCGCTCAGGAGGCAAAGGCAGGCGGATCTCTATGAGTTCAAGGCCAGCCTGATCTACAGAGCAAGTTCCAGGACAGGCTCCACAGCTACTGAGAAACCCTGACTCCAAAAAAAAAAAGTGGTGAGAGAATTAGAACACTTGGTTTTCTCCTCCTGGCTCTGTGACTGGAGGTGATGTCCGGGAGCCTGAGATACAGAAGGATCTAGGAGGCCTTCCAGGTCTGTGTCCCTTCCTAGCGCCTTCCTCCACGCGTGTGGGTGGATCCACTTAAGCCTGCTTTGTTTGTTTTTATAGATCATGCAGCAAATGAGTGACCATCGTTATGACAAGCTCACTGTGCCTGACGACATGGCCGCCAACTGTATATATCTAAATATCCCTAACAAAGGGCACGTCTTACTGCACCGAACCCCAGAAGAGTACCCAGAAAGTGCAAAGGTAAAGTCATCATCTCTGCTAGCTTCTCTGGGGACCCACTCATGATGGGGCAACAAAAGAGGTCGTCCCTTTCGCTCTACCTATCCAAACACTGGGACAGCGGGAAGGCTCCTTGAAAGCAAAGGGGCTGCTTATTTACTTCTGGTTCGTGCAGAGCACACACAGTGGTGGGGCTCCTGCCGCCTGCTACTCAGAGGTTTCCAGAGAAGAACGCCAAGGGTTGCGGAGATACCTTAACCGCTAGACTTCTGGCCACGCAATCGCAAATCCCCAAGTAGAATCCCCCCCCCCCACGCCGCACTGCGCACAAGCAAGGTGTAGTGACAGCACCTGTACTCACTCCCCTCACTTGAGAGGGAGAAGCAGGGGATTAGAAGTTCAAGCCCAACCTCAGCTATACAGCAAGAGTTCGTGGTTAACCTGGGCTACACAAGACCCTGCCTCAAAAAAATAAAAATGAAAAAAAGGACTCCCTCCTCCCCCAAACCCATGCTCCAGCTCTCAGTGTGCATCCAGCGTCTGCCACCTTATCAGAGCCATTCACTTTTCAAGGCAGCGGGGCAGAAGCGGGTTCTGAAAAGAGGGGACCGCACATCCTGGTGGTGGGAAGACAGGGAAGGAAGGCATCTGGCACACTTGCAGTCAGCTGGCGTCTCTGGACCTGGCTTTTTTCCTAAATGAAGGGAATCCCCCTGTCTCAGGGCAGTCTTCCGTCTTGTTACTTCTCTCTGTTTCATCACAGAGTATATAACCAGCTCAGCCCCTGAGTCAGGGTGTCTAACTGCTAGGCATTCTGAGCTCAGCCCTGCCCAGAGCAACATGACATTTATAAGAAATGCTATAGAAGGACATTTAGTGGTCATTGATTTTGCTTTTATGTCTTATGCTTTGAAAAATGCAGCATTGTTTTATGCTATTTGTCTGAGTGTGTGGGGTGTGGGAGGGTGTGAGTATGCAAGCATGTGTGGGTGCACGTGTGCATGGATGTGTGGGTGCACGTGTGCATGCATGTGTGGGTGCACGTGTGCATGGATGTGTGGGTGCACATGTGCATGCATGTGTAGGTGCACGTGTGCATGCATGTGTAGGTGGACGTGTGCATGCATGTGTAGGTGCACGTGTGCATGCATGTGTAGGTGCACGTGTGCATGCATGTGTGCGTGCATGTGTAGGTGAATGTGTCAATGCATGTGTGGGTGCATGTGTGGGTGCATGTGTGAATGCATGTGTGGGTGCATGTGTGCATGCATGTGTGAATGCATGTATGGGTGCGTGCATGTATGGGTGCATGCATGTATGGGTGCATGTATGCATGGGTGCATATGGAAGCCTAAGAACAACACTGGGGGCCACCTACTTTTTTGTTTTTGTTGTTGTTTTGTTTTTGTGTTTTGGGACAGGAGTCTTTCCCAGGCCTAGAACTCACCAAGTAGGCCAGGCAGACTGGCCAGCAATTCTGGGACCATGCCACAGGTCCACTGCCCCGTGCTAGGTCACAAATGTGCATCACCACACCCAGTTCTTTCTACATGAGTTCTTGGCAAAGGTCCCCATGCTTCAAGGCACGTACTTTACTGACTGAGGAAAGCCATTTCTCAGCCCTTGCTCTACTTTTTGCATAGGCAGGACTATGTTAGAGAAGGCTCATCCTCTAGTCCTTAGTACCATGAAAAGAGGGTTGAGGAATGGAGAGGCAGTTTTGTTCTCCTACCATAGCAGAACTGTGAGCCTAAAGAAAACAGAGGACTACCAACCAGACAGGACTGAAATAGCTCCTGGGTGAACAGCGGCGCTTACACTCTGTGTGCTGGGATGGTTAGCAATGCAGGTTCCAGGGCTCCCAGCTTAGAATCTGCAATATGAACAAGTTGCAAGTCCACACAACCTACTCTGAGGACTTCATGCCTCCTCAGCCTCATTGATCACCTAGCAACAAAATGTAGTTAACTGCCTCTCAGTTCAGCCCTGAGTCCATCAACAGTAGAATACCATCAGTAACCCCCTTGTTCACCAGGATCTTATGGGCCAGACACTGTGCTAAGCATGCCTTAAACATGCTCTTTAGTCCCAGCAGTGGCCCTATGGTAGGCATAACCCAGCCTTCCAGAGAGGCACACAAGCTTAGAAGGGATGTCACTTTACTGGAATGGCAGTAGCAAGTTGATG
The DNA here is from genome assembly GCF_037038515.1 of Microtus pennsylvanicus. Taxonomy (NCBI): domain Eukaryota; kingdom Metazoa; phylum Chordata; class Mammalia; order Rodentia; family Cricetidae; genus Microtus; species Microtus pennsylvanicus. The sequence goes on along the minus strand of NC_134585.1, from coordinate 74,912,261 downwards.
GGGCTGGATTTGGAGCCCAGATGGCTCCTACACTCTAGCTGATGTGCTGAATTTTAGGGTACATGATGTTTCTGAAAGAATCAGGGCAGGTTGTTTTTAAGCAGTGTTTTCAAGTAATTTTGTTTTTTAAAGTGTGTTTTTGATCATAGGGGAAAGAAATCCGTGGACTGTTAATTAGACGTTTTGACACGTACTTTCCACTATGGTTGAAAGATGATACAAAATTCGCACCTATAATTTAAACACAGTGTGACCAGCAGTGCGCACTTAACTTACACGCTGTCACATTCTCCCAGCAGAGTTGGTAAGGAAAGGAACATAAAAGTGTAGTTAGGGTCCATGAGAGTGAAGAGAGGGAGGGATGTTCAAACTAAACACACAGCCGTGGAGTTCTGATTATCGCTTACTCTAGGAACGACAAGGGCAGAGCAAAGGCAGCTCCGGGAAGAGACGAGTTGGTGACACATCCTTCACCTTGAAGTTAAAGCATAGTATTCTAGCAGTACCTGTGGCCAGCTCTGGGGTAGGACCGTGGACGTGTGTACTTAGGCTTCAATGGCTGAAAAACAGAAATATATAAACTAAATTAATTCTGTCCCTGAGAGCGGTGGAACAGGCCAAACCGTAACCTTCTTTCTCCATTCCCTTCTTGATTCCCGGTATCTGCAGGTTTATGAGAAACTGAAGGACCATCTACTGATCCCCGTGAGCAATTCGGAAATGGAAAAGGTGGACGGTTTGCTCACCTGCTCTTCCATTTTTATTAACAAGAAGGCAGACTGCTGAGCCCAAGAGTCCCTCCCCGGCGGCCAGCGAGGTGGCCCAAGCCAGGCTGATGACTCCGTACCTACTTCTCTGTTTTCCTTGACAATCTATTGTGCCACCGGGCTACTAACTCTTGTTTACAGAAAACGAAATTAATTCCAGTTTTAACGACTTCATTTTCCATGCCCTTCTTCACCTCAGCGGTGGTAGCTAACCTGTGGATTGCTAAATGAATTAAACAACCTAGAAAATTCAGAACTAATGAATTATTGAAATGTGAGATTAATAATGTGGGAACATTTGGTTTAGTGTTTGTTATTAGTGCGGGAATAGCTTAGTGGCAGGGTAGTCTAAAGCCTGTCTTCCTGATCAGCAAGATAAGCAAGGGACTTTTTTTTTTCTTTTTTGTATCATAAATCACATTTGGTTCCTGTGAAATTCCCTGGCCCATGGAGTTTTCCCATTCTCCTCTCTTCTAAAATCTGAAAACCTTTCTTCCAGGTACTTCCTTTGGCCATTCCCACTTCTCTCCTAACCACCTTGACCTTGAATTTGTCCCAGGTCTTGCAGTCTGGGTGCCTTCCTGAAGGTCCGCCTTGGGGGCACTCCTCCTATGCCCCATGGCCACATCTCCTACCACCACCAGCAGCCGCCCTCCCTTTCCCTAGAGAAGCACAGTGGGCCCTCAACAGACCTGTGGCCAAAGTCAGAATGGCTGGTTGGGGAATAGGAGCCTCACAGAGACATCTCCTGATAGGGTTTGCAGGAGATCAAACTGAAAGCCGGAAGAGCTTGTTACCACACCTAGAAGGGTAAAATCAGCCCCAGGTGGTTGATATGGGATGTTAGACCCAGCAGCCTGGGAAAACCCTTAGGACATCTTAGAAAGACTGAGCCACTTGCCATGATTTTGCCTCACGACTGGTCCTATAAGAACATGGAAGAAAGTCTTTCTCTGCCTCACCCCATCCCCCTTTCCAGCATCTTTCTGACTCACCTTGAATCTCCTTCTTAGAATCATTATGATCTTGAAAAGTCATTTCCTTGTAAAGAGGCATAGCATCTAAAATGATTGTTGCTGGTTTGGTAAGAGTCAGAGGGAGTTGCCTCCACCCGTGGCCTAGGAGCACAATCAGGAAATGGTTCCTAAAGTCAACCTCCAACAATGCATTAGTCTCCCTTGAAAAATCCATGAATGTTTACAGTGGAATTTGGCTGTAACTTTCCTCTCTGGCCTTCAGATTACACAACCTCGGCTCACACAAAGCTGAAACAGGTCTCTTACCAAGAACAATGTGGCAGCAAGGGGGGAGGGCAGAGCATTCCTTTCCTTAGTGCTGGAAGAATCAGGCTAGTTAGGGGCATGGCACTTTATAAGGAACAGGGACCCAACCAGGCACTTCGTCAAACTTCTGGGCACTACTATCTTGGCTGCACAACCTGCAGTTTGTCATTCAGTGTTTACAACTGGGAAGACAAAGAAAGATTCCTTTCGGCTCTATCCCTCCTCACCTTTCTTTGTGATCAGTGGTCCTTGTCTTGATGAGCAAAAGAGGATTGCCTTTACTGCCTTCCCCCTCAGCAGATGAAAGAGAGTAACCCCTGTGGGAATCAAGACTTCCTTTACTGCTGTTTCTCTTTGGCATTTATTTGACAGTTTTCTGAAGAAATATGTTCCATCTCTTCCTTGTTGCCTAACTTAACACTCATATCACAAGCAAATATCTAACTATGTACATCCTGTGAATGAACCATATCTTGATCACTATCATATTTCAAAACATCTCATCATGGATGAATAATAATGTTTTTCCCCAGGCAAATGATTATGAGCCACATACCCAAGTTAATAAATAAAAAAAATGGTTCTCAGTGAATATGATGGCCCTTTGGGGTTAAATTTGGCTGTATACTGGCAAAAAAAAAAAGGCAGAAACTCTCCACCACAGGAAAAGCAGCCCATTGAGCTAGTGTGGGCTCACCAACTTGTAATCGTTATGAGCATTCTGCCTATCATCCTGATTACAGAACTGTTCTCCGGGGTGTGGTCCATTACAAGTGGATAGATCTTTCACTGTGATGATTTCTTCTACTGAAGGTGGTTTTCCCATCCTTCTTTTTGTTTGCTTTCCTCTTTCTTTGTCTGTCTTGGGAAATTGTTTAGAATCTATGCCTCTACCCCATCTTATTCTGCTACATCACATATCGGGCTGGCTGCTTTGGGTTCCCTGTGTGAACAATGACACGGAAATTCAAAATACTTGCAGCACACACAGTAGCCTCGCTTCTTTGATGTTTTCTTCAGCATAACGTTGTCTTGAAAAGGAAAGATGTCATTCCCCAGGTTCCCCTCTCGTCCATTGTGGCTTACAAAGATGGAAACACTAGCAAGAATGCTTTTTGACATAAAGATATGAGGAATTCTATTTAAGTAAGTATAAGTCGAGTTAGATAGTATAAGTCAAGTCAATAGGATTTGGTTTAATAAAAAGATGATCTAGAAGGATCATTATTTGGCATTGTGTCTTTAACTGTGTTGGGCTGCTGTGGGAATCAGTGGCAGATCTCTCTACAGTGTGTTAGTTACTCTTCTATGCTATTAGGAACCAATTACTAAGGCCATCGTCTCTCCATGTCTAAGAAGGGAAAATGAAATAGTCTAGTTTAACAGTGTGGTTTGTGTAGGATTGCATGTTAGCCTCTGTGATTATCCACTCTTTAACATGCTGCAGGATACAGACATGATTTCCATGGGGTGTCAGGTTTGTGCTTTTTTAATCTTGCCTGTCTTCTTCCAGGCAACATATGGTTTTCCAGTCCGTGTGCCAAAGCTAGTCATGCCTCCCACAAGCCGTTAGTCCAGAGGAGTTGTGCACCCCTACTAGTTTCCTGTCACCCGCTCCTGATGTGTACCAGTCGTGACAGAATAAAGTGTGCATCGTGCAGTGCCCAGTGGTGTCCGGCTCTTCTTTTTCCCTGTCACCAGAGGGCCCATTTCAGCTTCCGTCTCAGTTTGTGGCCCAGCTGGATGACTCATCTGTGTTTGTCCATGGTGGGAGATAAAGGGGAGTGGCAAGAGGAAAGAAAGAAGGAGGAGAAAGGGGATGAGAGAGGATGAACATGGTCAAAGTCCATGAAATCCTTACAAGAAAATGTCCTGATGAGACCCATCTCCATGTACAGTGACTACCCAAAAATAAAATGGCTTTGAAATGAGTTTTGTTTTTAATTTGGTTTACAGTTATCATTTTAAGGACACTTGAAGGTTATTTGTTTTTTTTTAATTTATTTATTTATTTATTATGTATACAATAGTCTGTCTGTGTGTATGTCTGCAGTCCAGAAGAGGGCACCAGACCTCATTACAGATAGTTGTGAGCCACCATGTGGTTGCCGGGAATTGAACTCAGGACCTTTGGAAGAGCAGGCAATGCTCTTAACCTCTGAGCCATCTCTCCAGCCCCTTGAAGGTTATTTGTTATGAGCCTTTTGTTGTCTTTCATCTGAAAGAGCTATGTTTTATTAATTAACAATAACTGTTCACTATAGAAATAAAATCCAAACAATACAAAAATGCTATTAAAGGAAGTAAAAATGTGGGTAGCAAGATAGCTCAGCAGTTAAAGGTACTCACCGCAGAAGCCTAGAAACCAGAATTCGGTCCCCAGGACCCATGTAGAAGAGCACTGACCCCAAAAGTTGACCTCCAGTGTCCACACTTGCAAGGTGGCATGCATATACCCACCCGTGTTCTCATGCACACACAATGCTAATAATAAGATGTATGTAAATTTTAAAAGACAAACTACCCAAAATTTTATCACCCATAGATAACTACTGTTAACATTTCAGAAGATACCACACATTTACGAATAGATACTCATGTAAATTTTGAATAATTTAACACCCTTGTGATGTCCTGGATTGCTCAGCAATAGATCAAAGGCATCTTTCCACCTCAATAAAGGCAGATGTAAATCATCAGCTGTAGCATCCCCCAATATTTCACAGCACAGTTGACTCCTAATTATACCATTCATGTCTGGTGTGGCCGCATTGCTCTCAGGGCTCATCCCACTGTCAAAACCGGCCACTTAGAGGCTTCCCTACAGCCCTGTGGTTAGCTCAGTCCTGCCGTGTGAGAGGCTTCCCTACAGCCCTGTAGTTAGCTCAGTCCTGCCGTGTGGGATGCTCCATGGTTGTGGTCACCAGAGGCCCGAAGCCGTCCTTGATGTACTTACATGAATCCTCCACTATTTACATTCACACCGATAGGGCTAAAAATTGTTCGGTGCCAAGTACCATCTCTGCAAAACTGCTCTTGATCCAACAGGAAATTAAACCTACATCCAGCAACTGATGAAAGCAGATGCAGAGAACCACAGTGGAGCACTGGGCTGAGCTGTCAAAGTCCAATCGAAGAGAGGGGGGAGTGAGAATACGAGCAAAGAGGTCAAGACCATGATGGGGACACCCACTGAAACAGCTTACCTGAGCTAATGGGAGTTCGCTCACTAACTCTGGCCTGACAGCGAGGGAACCAGCATAGAACCAAAACTAGGCCCTCTGAATGTGGGTGACAGTTGTATGGCTGGGGCAGACTGTGGGGCCACTGGCAGCAAGATCAGGATTTATCCCTATTGCTTGTTCTGGCTTTTTTATATTTTTGGTTGTGAGCCCAGCCTTTAATGGCTGAGCCATCTCTCCAGCCCTGTTGTGGCTTTTTTGAAACCTTCTCTTTGAAGGAATACCTTGCTCAGCCTAGATATAGTGGGGAGGGCCTTGGTCCTGCTTGCTAGACTTTGTTGACCCCCCAATGGGAAGCCTTACCCTCTCTGAGGAGTGGATGGGTGGTGAGGTGGGAGGTGAGGGGGGGAAGGTGGCAGGAGCAGGAGGAGGGGAGGGAGTAGGAAATGGATTTAGCATATAAAATGAGAAAAGATAGTTTCTTTAAATTAAAAAAAAATAAGTGGAGAAAAAAAGAATCATTAATGAACAAGGGGCTATCACTGGTGTCCTGACTGGGTGTTTCCAGGTCTTTTTCAGAAAAACAGTTATGTGCCCATGAGTAGCAAAAGTGCAAGCCAGATACATTGTCGGAGACCAGTGGGATATCTGAGCTGGAACGTCAAACAGCTCCAGATTACCGTCTGAGACTTTCTCTTATGGGTCCAAGAGGAAGAAGATATGGTTGCTTAGGAGCAAGGCAGGATGACTTCACGTTTTGACTGACAGGGTTGGGTTGCATAAGGATTTGTTCACTGTGCGTGTCTTTTCTTATGATGCATCCAGTTTTAATCATATGTACTATTAATTGTATATGGGTATAAGATGATAAATGGGGGTTTTCCCCAAAAGATCCGCTCAGAGGAAGCAGTCATCCTTACTGAGTGTACACCCAAAACCAGTCCAATCTGGTTGGGTCCATCTCGCTTCATCAATGGACCCTGCAGGACATGTTTGATCACAGAAGAGCAATCACTAAGAGAGCTCGGAGGACCAACCTGCTGCATTGTTTACACTGAGGTTTACCTGCAGTTCACGGTTCTCTACAAGCTGGGGGGGGGGGGGGGAGCAGCCAGGTTGCAAAGTGCTTTGTGTGAGAGGAGTGTGTGTGTAGCTCAAACCGAGTGCGTGTCTGACACACTATCGTATCACCAACTTGATTTCCTAGTCCTTGTGCTTCCCAGGCTGGGGAGACCCAGGAGCATCCAGGGAGAGCCAGAGTCCGCTCTAGCTGGTTGATGCGGGAGCTCCAGGGCTCCAAGCTGAGCAGCCTGAGCAGAAGCATAGCAGGAGCACACGGTGCACACTCCAGAAGCGGGTGTTCCTAATACATGTTATATCGACGATGCTCTTGGGAATGAGAGTCACAGCGCCTGCCTTCTGGAAGATGGAATGCAGCAAAAGACAAGGAAGACAATCACGAAGGCCATGGGAAGAGTGATGGGCATCGTGAAAGGGTGCTCAGGAGCCTGGAGAGATGCTTCAGTGGTTATGAGCACTGGCTACTCTTCAGTAGGATCCAGGTTCAATTCCCGGCACCCACATGGTGGCTTACAATGGTCTGTAACTCCAGTCTCGGGATCCAGCGCCCTCATTGGCCTGGGTGGTACTGTATGCTCAGGGTGCAGAGAGATACACATGGGTCAAAGGCACACATGCAAACAAAACAGCCATGCATGTGCAATATGTAAATAAGCCAAAAAAAAAGGTGTGCAGGACAGAGGGGCCAAGCAAGTAGGTCTGTCTAGCTAAAAGTGATAAGCATAAGGGCCCAGGGAGACAGCGCAGGGTGGGATGCCGAGGGTCCTGCGTGCCAAGGGCAAGCACTTGGACAGCACTTACTAGTCTGTTAGGGTTCCCCAAGGACATCTGAGTCACCCAGTGGTAGTGGGACTTGACCTGGCAGTCTTACTAGTGATGACTGGAAACTGAGAAGGGCTGGTGCTTCTCTGTTTGACTTCCCTAAGTTTAGTTTATTTAAACATTTCTTCTTACCGTCAGAGTGGAGCCTGAAAGCCAGGCAAGTAACTCTTCCTCTATTTGCTCTCCTGAAAAAAAAAATAAAAATGAAAAAAAGATTAATAACATCTGCCTCACAAATCCAAAGGGACATTTTCAATGCAAATAAGATAAAGGAAGTAAAGGCTTCTTTGGAAGGGAGGTGTAATGTAACTACTGTTAGCATCATCATTATCCTCATTAGCTCCTATCACCGCAGGTTTGAATCCCATCAAAATGTCAACTTCTATTTGAAACATCAATCAACTGCTCCAGAAATAGCTGGGGATTTTCATCACTGATGCTGCCAACCTGACCTGACGGCTCTCATGGTGAATTCACAGGTGTCCTTGGCATACGATGTGGCTGCTCCACCCCCCTATTCCACTGGAGAAGCAGGAATGTTCCTATCTCCCTCCCCCTACATGCAAATATTTCTAATGTAGGGAAGGCTGGGCTACTTTTAGCACACGGTATCCGGAGTTATCGGCTGTTAGAGACCATTGGTCTGCCAAGTATGCTACGGTCACTATAAACAGAGGCTCAAAGGACTATGCCAGGGAGACGCTTGGTAGAGCACAGCCTCGGCTGCCTTCTGACATGATGCCTGAAAGCTATGGTGTGTTGCTAGGTGTTGGGAAGCCCCTTCTATTTATTCATAGATGCTTCAGTTGCTTTATTTTAAGTTCAGACAAAACGCTTTGGTGTGTTGATACGGACCTAAGAAGGCAGATTGCTTTTCCCTAGCCTGTTTTATTTTAATTTGAACTAAAAGACATAAATTTGAGCAGTATATATTTGAGTTTTATAACTTGATATTTTGGTGTTAGTATAAATTATAAAATAGTTGTGTAATATAGTTGCCATTTTCACTGTATGTCAAATGTTTAAAATCTTTCATTTTTTTTCAAGATTTCAAATATATAGTGCAGTATTATTAGAAGTAATATAATAGCTATGGTTGATGTTAGCTGTGCCCCTATGGCTGATGTTAGCTGTGCCCCTATGGCTGATGTTAGCTGTGGTCCTATGGCTGATGTTAGCTGTGGTCCTATGGCTGATGTTAACTGTGATCCTATGGCTGATGTTAGCTGTGGTTCTATGGCTGATGTTAACTGTGATCCTATGGCTGATGTTAGCTGTGCCCCTATGGCTGATGTTAGCTGTGGTTCTATGACTGATGTTAGTTGTGATCCTGTGGTGGATGTTAGCTGTAGTCCTGTGGCTTTTAACACTTTCTCCCTTTAAATGTAATTTTATATACCTGTTCATGGACAAAGAAACTTATTAATAGAAATCTGAGCTATTCCCTAAGAGGACAGCTCCCCAAAATAAAATCAGAATACTACATGTTATGTGTTGAAATGCCCTCTCTACCAGCAAAGCACAATAACTGCTTATTCCGCTCTGGTCCCAGAAAAAGTTCAGACAGCAAACAAGTCTATTCCAAGCAAGAACCCTGCTCTGTAGAAACATTAGCTTTATTACTTCTGGGAGGAGCTCATGGAACAAACACCGATTCATGCCCTCAACAGAGGTTCAAAATTCCAGCACAGGATGTGAATAAACCATGTATTTTGTTTGCTGGGGATCCAGTTGAGTGTATCAGATCCCCTAGGCTAGCACCAGGACAGAAACATCACCAGGCCTTCTTTCTTGTGCCTTCCTTTGGCTTAAAAATAAGGAGAAGACAAAGACAACATTGTTACCAGGGCAAAGCAGTAATGAGGGCCAAGAGCTGTCTCTCCTGCTTGTGACTCCAGCACCGGGGAGCTGAAAATAGAAGAATCACCCTGAGTTCCAAACCAGCCTGGGCTACCTAGTAAGACCCTGTCTCTTAAATAAATTAATTTTAACGTTAGTGACAAATAAGGGTGAATTTTTTTAAATGGAGTTCAGTAGGAAATAGAATTCACTGTAACTTGGAGGAAGAGTGGAACAGTAACATGGATGAGATGATAATGAAGGTCTTGTTCAGTCTAAATACTACAGGCTACACAAAGCCTGAATGAGACGCCCCAAATCCAGCCGTCAGGAGCACTCCTAGGCTCCGCAGGGCAAGAACAGGAGGCCGTGCAACTAAGGCGAGACAAGAAGGCGAGTCTGGAGCCTAGGCGGCTCCCAAGCAGAGAAGACACATGCCAGCCCCTTTGCCATCGTGCCCTGGTCTGCTGCTCACTCCATTGGCTACCGAGAGGGTGCAGGTGATGAGTCATGGGGTCAGCCTCCCACAACAAAGAGCTGGAAAAGACACAAAGAAGGAGCCGGAGAGGTCAGAGCACATCCGCACCGAGCTGTGATGAAAAATAAACCTGTCAGAGCGGGTAGGGGTGGTGTGGCGCAGAGCCAGGACCGTCTCACAAGCTGGCGTTTAAATCCTAATTCTTGGCACACTTCTGAGCCGCAGGCCTGTTCTGTGGCTGGGTCACCCTTCACTCGGTATCAGAAAATTGACTGGATCCAAATCAGCCGCAGAGCGCAAGCGTGGGTGGCCGTGGCGTGAGAGATCTCCGAGTCCCAGACCTGCGGATCCTGGCCCTCTCAATTGAGAGCTGTGTTGATGCTATACTTAGAAGGACCTCGTGGGCACTTGGTTCCAAACATCAAGTTGCCGTTTTGCAGCTGTTCCCAGGTCACACAAAGTTGTTTAAAATTCTGAAGTGCCTACCTTTTTTGTTTGACATCCTGTTTAGACATCTAGCTTGTGTAGATAGAAACTGGCTGTTTCGATTTTATGTGGTCATATTACTCATGGGGATAATTTAAAATCAGTGAGGGCCCTTTCATTGGGGTGTTCTTGGACAGGCAGAAGAACCATGAGAAAGGGTGGTGGGAGAGAGATTGTCCCAGCCAGTGGCACTGGACATGGGCCACTTGAACACTAGGGCAGGGTATTCCTTCACTGCCCTTGGACTCCATAATCAGGCCCTAGGTGACTTTCTAGTCCCCTCCCAAACAGACACACACTGTCTTCATCTAGCAAATGACAATGCTGAGGTCACCACACTCCACCTGCAGTATGAGAATCTACTTTTTAGGGGGAAATGATGAAAATTACTTCTAAAGGAAAAAACAGCATTTAGAGTCACTGACGGTGGTCATGAATAGATAGACCAACTGTTTCTTTAACTGTAGAGTGCTTGCCAAAAAGGTACACAGGCCTGGGTTTGACTTCCAAGAAAGAAAGAAAGAAAGAAAGAGAGAGAGAGAGAGAGGGAGGGAGGGAGGGAGGGAGGGAGGGAGGGAGGGAGGGAAGGAAGGAAGGAAGGAAGAAGGAAAGAAGACAGGAAAGAAAGAAAAGAGAGAGGAGAAGAGGAAAAATGAAAAGGAGAGAGGGAATGAGGGATGGCAAGGCAGGGGAGGGGAAAAGGAGGGAAGGCAGACTAAGGTGATGAGGTCAGTGAGCAATGTGGTATTTGAACTGGCACCACACCCTTCCTGCTCGCTCCCAGTTCAACAAGACAGAACCCTATTGCAACCTGATGGAGTAAGGAGCCAGGCTCTTGCAGGATCACGTGGCTCCCCAGGTGAAGCTTGTCTTCCAGATGAGGGGTAAGACATGAGGGTTGAGCTGGTCCCAGTCCATCTATTGCTGAGGGACCAATGTGGTCAGGAGATGGGGGGATCACCCCCCTCCAGCAGGGTGCTTTGAGCAGATGGCACCAATAAGAACTAAGGCACCCTGAACATCCTTACTCTGCTGGCAAGCCAAAAAGTCCTCAGTCTGTCCTTGCTGAATACTCAGCAGTAAAACCAGAGTGTTGGAGAACACTGGACGACTCTTCCTGACACACCCCCGCTCCCCACCCCACCCGTCTAGAGTGACGCCTCAGACATTTTATCTAGCAGAAGAAACCATAAGTGGAGGGACCCCAGGCCTTTCCCACAGAACAACTGAGTTCATTTGCGACAGAGTGAGCAACAGACAAACCACCTTTGTTTGTAGATCGTGTAATCCTTATCCAGAAGATCCTCAGGAACCTGTAAAAAATTACTAAAAAACGAATAATTGTACCAAGAAGAAATGAGGCATACCGCAATGCAAAAGTTTGTACACCTTGTTTTCATTATCATTATCGTTATCAACATAACAGAGTAAAAACGCCCAGATGTAAGCCAGCTGATGAATGGACAGACAGAAATATCCGTACAATGTGAAATTATTCCCCTTTGAAAAGCGGACCTGATTCAACTCAAGTGAGGGCTGAAAACTCTGGGCTGAGTGAAAGAAAGCGGCTACCAGAGGCCTTCTGTCGATACGACTCCATCGTTGTGGGACATCTAGGAGAGACAAATCAGCAGAGACAGCTGGAGCTGGGCTGAGAATCAGGGAAGGACAAAGTGGGTGGTACCTCCGTGGTGGGGTGTTCTTACGAAGTGATGAAAATGTCTGAAAACCAGTCATGGTGATGGCTTCACGGGTCTGTGAATAAGCTCAAAACCACCAAACTACAAGCTCTCTGTGGATGAGCTAGACCTCAATAACGCCATTTTAGTGACAGTAATACTCGGGGGCCTGGAGAGATGGCTCAGCTGCTAAGAGCACTTGCTGGGCTGATTCCAACACTCACAACTCACCGTGAGCAGCCCACAGCCACCTGTGAACTCCAGCTCCAGGGGATAGGATGTCCTCTCCAAGCCCCCACATGAAGCACACACACACACGTGCATACACATATTAACAGGAAAACTAAATCCTAACAACACCTGTCCTCCTCACACCTCAGAGTGGAGAGGATTTCTAGCCGAGTGCTTGGCACCCTGTGTGTGCGCCACTGTGCAGCCGAGCCTCTTATTTGTTGAATGGAATTAATCAGCTTTTCACCAGCACCTGCCACTACACGGCTCAGAAACTGCCATTCCCGAAACCACCTTATCCCCAATTAGAATTCCTTCTCTTCTGTGGCTAAAACGCATTGACAGAGCCCAGCTCTGCAAACAGGGCTGCATAAATGATCCCTTCTGGAATGCCTCCTACCATTGCAGCCCTTTCTGAAAAGATAAAGAAAGAAAGAAAGAAAGAAAGAAAGAAAGAAAGAAAGAAAGAAAGAAAGAAAGAAGCAGTCTTTTCTCATTTTCCAAAATTCAAGTGCATGTAATTACCACAAATGCCAAGTTCCCTGTAGCAACACGGGAGCCCAGCTACTTCAAAGTGGCTCCTTTCCTGTCTTGGCCTCAAACCCAGAATCACAGGTGGGTTGTTGCTGTGCCCCTCCCACTGGGATGGAAAAAGAGGGAGATGAAATCCGCTCAGAGTGATGAATTTGAGGGAAGTGTGGGCAGAGCAGTTCGGGTTGGATGAGTCCTGAATGTGCAGTAACCTCAGTGTCTGCATAAGCAAGGACAGTTGCCAACCCAAGCTCTCCAGTGGCACTTTCCTGGCATGGCAAGCTCTCGTCCATCCTGCTCTTTAAAATATGCCCCATCCCCCACACATATGCACTCCTTCCTTTTACCCGGTTGTCCAGCTGTGTACCATAACTCACCCTCAGCAGCCAGATCCTTCTTGGTCAAAATGCAACAAAACTTGTAAACACGCTAAGGAGATGGCTCAGTGGATAAAACACTTGCTGCACAGAATGAGGACTGGAGTGTGGGTCCCCTGCTGGGGACCTGCGCACCTGTAACCCCAGGATTCACAGGGTAGAGATGGGGTCCGCGGTGTTCTGGGGTCCTTTCTCTTATCACGATGAATCACTGAGACCCACAGCTTAGGGGAGGGAAGGATTGTTTGACTTACACTTCCAGGTCACAGTAGTTCACTGAGCAAAGCAGGTAATCACAGAGCTAGCGATCATGGGTCTGGGGGTGTCACCCAATTCCACTTGGCGGCACGGCCCTTATATTCAGCCTTGTCCTCTACCCGACATTGAAAACAGTGCCCCAAGAGAGTTAAAAATCTCAAATGATGATACAGCAAGGCACTTCCGGAGTGCTTACTATACGTCTCCTTTCTGTTTTTCCGTATTAATATATGCCTCACCTCCTCCCCCGCCCCTGCAGTCACCCCTTGACTTCCCCTCAGAAATAAAAGAAATCTGAATCACCACGTTTGCGGACTTCAGTTTTTGCACAAAAAATGGTGGGGTTGTGGCTCCCTCTGGTGTTGGCTTGCTTGTTTTCTCGGTGGCTCTGTTGGCGTGGAGAAATGGGAAAGGACTGGCGCTGCCACCCACTGGGATGCCCAACCCAACACCGAGCCACTGACCTGCAAGAGTTGATCTGCCTTTTGCTTCTTGACTCTGTTTTATTATGAGACTCATGGGCGTGGCATCAAGAGGGCCAGGGAGAGCAGGAAGCTGTTGGGATGTGCCCATACTTGGAGTTTTCACAAGATGTGGAGAGCTAAGCTCCTGACCCAGCAACCCTTCAGTCATGTCTGCCATCTCTGCAGCGGGGTGGCAAGGAAGACAACGGCCCTAGAATGAGGTCCTTATTTATGAGCTTGAGTCATCCCAGTGATGGTATCAAAGCCACCCATGATCTCTGTGATAGCTTTAATTGTCATCTTGACACAGCGTAGACTCACCTAGGAAGAGAATCTTACAACTTGAGCAACCACAGCATACATGGGCAGAGACTCGTAAAATAGATATGGAAAGCCTACCTCCTGGGCTTGCAACGGGCATTGGATGGGGGCAAAATACATAGTATGCCTGGACCAGTGGTGCTCAAGAAATGGTTACAACACTGAAGAGGCTGAAGATGAAGAGGAAGGTGGAGATGCCATGATGACGTCTCATAAACAGAGGTGTTGGCTTATATTTATAACTATTGTCTGTGGCTGTACAAGCTAGAGAGTAAGGCTGCTAAAACACACTAGCATTAATGAAAGAGAGGAAGGGAAGGAGGGAGGGAGAGAGACTGTGTGTGTGTGTGTGTGTGTGTGAGAGAGAGAGAGAGAGAGAGAGAGAGAGAGAGAGAGAGATCAAGCCCGAACTTGGCCCATTTTCCTCAGTCACTCGCCTCCTCCATGCAGGCCCTACTTCTCAAAGGTTTCCTAACTTCCTCAAACATCTCCACCAGCTAGAATCCAAGAGTTCAAACACATGTGCCTATGGAGGACATACATGACATCATTCAGTGACCTGACATAGTCTCCCACACCCCTTCTTTATCGCAGCCCCCAGCTCCTTCATAGCCCTACTTCAGAAGATGAGACAGTGGGGAACACGGCTACCCGCTTAGGAGAGCCTGGAGGTTGGGAGCAAAGATCAACAGCATTACCATCCAATGAAAAGAATGGAAATGGATTTCCCCTTGACAGAAGTATCCTAATCTACAAGCCAGCCTTGCCCTGTTCCACCCTTCCCTCTGATCTCTTTTGTGACATTTGGCTTGAGAACCAAATCATAAATAGTGCTGTACACTCCTTGTCCTAAACATAAGAATAGATTCTTCAGACTGGCAAGTACTTGGGCTCTGCCTGCTCTGAAGACTTTGTGAGGTGTCCCCAAGGTGTCTCAGTGATAACACTTCCCTTCCGTCCTGAGTTCACCCCACACCTACTGAGAAATACACCCTAGTAGTTCAGGTCCAAAACGTTGTACTTGGCACTGATGAAGCGTAATGGGAAGCCCTTTCATGTAGCTGGAAGCAGTTGGAGTTTCAGGTTTAGAAATTACCGTGGAAGGCAGAACTGCTCCCAGGTGAGATCCCGTGGAGGCTGCCTGGTGAAGCTGAACAAACCTGGACCCACAGCAGACAAGCGCACCCTCAAGAGGAGAACATGAAACATTGAGTCAAACTGCCAGCTTTCCTTGGGAAACTCAAGAGCACAGAAGCAAATCTGCTATGAACCAGACCTAGCCAAGGACCTTCCCTTTCTCTGTCTTTTCAGGACAATGGTTATCGGTGGTCCTCAAAGGGACATCTGGTCACCCTGCAATGTCGTGTTCAGAAAGAGTGAGGAAAAACCTCTTTTTGGAGCCCTCTCTGGCCTGCGTTTGCTCTTCCTGCTCTGTAGCCACTTCTTCCCTTTCCCTAACACCCAACACCTACTCACACCAGCTGCAGTCTGAGGGCAGAGAGGAGTCAGTGCCTTGGGGAGCCTAACATTTTCTCTTAAGCAGTGTAAAGGATACAACCTGTCCTCTTTTGCCCTTACGCAGACACACACTGTTGGAAGCATCCGTATTTTTGGATTTCAGTGTCATTAAGTGTCACAAAGCCCAACAACAAATAGTGGAAAACCTAATCTCCCACCCAGTGTGTGTGTGTGTGTGTGTGTGTGTGTGTGTGTGTGTGTAAAAGCCTGTTCTATTTGAATGAATCATGCTTTTAAGTCAATACACAGTTTAGCTTTAAACCTTTGATCTGTTACATAAATACCAAGAGCTTCACTCTGCACTTGGGTGTTTGTCCTTGTCTGTGAGACTTTCCTTCCTGGATTACACATTCCCAGGGAAGATTGCCAGTGCATCTTTGACCGTGTGTGCGTGTGTGTGTGTGTCTGTGTCTGTCTGTATGTACGTATGTATGCCTGTGTAGTGTGTGTATTTATGTGTGTCTATGTGTGTATGGTGTGTGTCTCTGTGTGTCTGTGTCTGTGTATATTATGAGTGTGTGTCTTTATGTGTGTCTGTGCATGCTCTATGTGTGTGTGTGTGTGTGTTTTATGTCAGTATCCTGGACCTGCAAACAAAAGTCGCCTTTCCTGTTTCTGTTTCTGCAGGAACTTGAAGCCACTCCAATTCTCCCTGGGGTTACAGAGTCTTTGGGGTATTGTCCAAAGAAGCTTCCCATGCTGTGGGATTTTTTTAAGGTACCCAGGATAAAGAATTGAACTGGGTGCAGGAAGACCTTTCTGATTCTTCAGAGGCTGCTTGGAGGATGCAGCTATTAGATAGGTGCTTGGAAGAACGTAGGGTAGTCTGCACTCCCCAGTCCTTGCAGCATGGCGTATTTTCTCCTATGAAGCGAGCACCATTCATACTCTAATTATTTGCTTCTTTCTCCTTCCTCAGTCTGTGAATCTCCCCCAGGGAACAACTCTGTCCTCTTGTTTGAATTTGCTCCATCTGGTTCCTAACTGCTACAGAGTTCCATTCATATTGAGATGAGCAAAGAAGTAAGGGAAGTTGGGTCCAGGTGGTCCCAGCATCCTGGAGGACATCCTTGAACACGAGCTACTCCCATACACTTCCAGCTACTTCCTCTCTCTCTCTCTCTTATTCCCACTTCCTTCATATCACCCACTCAGAACGCCACTTCCGGATGTCCTTCCTCAGGTGTGGCCACTTGCAATATGGCAACGTGCGCAAACATGCAGTCACCTGAATCTCTTTCCCAGTCTGCTTTGTCAGATACTATTTCAGCTGCTGATTGTCCGGCTCTCTCCACTAGAACATATATCCCATGAGAACCTTATCTTCAGGATCTCAGGTAGGCCCAGCAAGTATCAGCTGAGTGAAGAGGGAGAGGGAGGTCGGGAAGCCCATCTCACTTCTCCTTTACACTGTTCAACTGACCCACTAGAGTGCAGAGATATGGTGCTGTATTGTATTAGGAAATGTCCCCACGGGCTCATATTTTCCATGCTCAGCCCCCAGATGGGGAAACTCGTTTGTATGGGGTGGTACTTTAGGAGGTGAGGATCAACTGGGGAAGAGAGACCACTGGGCATATCTCATGAAGTTATAACTGGTCCCTGGTCCATGATCCCTGGTCGCTACCAGTGTCTTCCTGCTTCTTGTCTGCCACAAAGTGAAGAACTTCTTGACTACATGCTCCCTCCGTCATCACGTTCTGCCCAAGCTCATGGGACCAACCATCAGGATCTGAACCCTTCAAAACAATGAGCCAAAATAAATCTCAGTTCCTTGAACTTTTTGTGATCAACACAGTGATAAAAAAAGAAAGAAAGGAAGGAAGGAAGGAAGGAAGGAAGGAAGGAAGGAAGGAAGAAAGAAAGAAAGAAAGAAAGAAAGAAAGAGAAAAAGAAACAACTAAATTGCCTCGAAACCTAGAAGGAAACTGTGCTCCCTTTGTAGACATGGTCCCTTGAACATAGACTGTGGGGCCCAGAGTGCTTCTCTACTGGGAGAATATGGAAGAAGGTGAGAACTGTGTCAACGCTTTTTTTTTTCAGCACTCAGAGGAATGTGGTGACTTGAGAGGGGACACTTCCTAGAGGCGGTTGCAGTCACGCCATCTGTATAGAGAACCCGCAGAGAGAGCACTGCTGAACTTGCCTAAAGGTGAGGTGGTCTTTTGGGGTTCCTGATTCATGAAAGAATCTGCGAGACACGCAGCTTCCAATGGGACAATGAGAAGCACGGTTTTTACAGATGCCCACAGGTGTGCCCACAGAGATGGGCTTTGTTCTGGATATACAAACGGGCACTTGTGAAGAGGGGCAAACAGCCACTCGAGGAAGGACTGGTCACATCATTTGGGTGTGGTGGTTAGTATGGGATACAGAAGCAGCTGTTTGGATAGGAGCCACCCAAGAAGACAGTGACCACCTTTGTTTCTGTCAACAGATGGCTGATAATTCAGGCGCTGATATTCGAGAAGCTTATTGTCATTTCTCAGATGTCCAGATGTTATTCATCCATTCCCTGTCATTAACCCACTGCCACCTAGCCGCAGATTTCAAAATATAAGAGGCCACCCTCTGAAATATTTGCAGGGTCACTGAGGTCATCAAACACTTGTTTCCTGTGTTAGTGAAAGCAAAGCGGAGATCACAGGTCAGTGACAGAGAACAGTTGAACTCCGCTACAGGTCCAGGGCAGCCAAACATCGCAGAAACCCTGCGGGCAGCTTTCCACCTTCCTATCTCTTCAGTTTCACCACCAGAAAAAACAACCTCAGCCATGCACCAACCTGAGTCCAACAATTCCAACGAAACAATACCAAGCCTAACCTTAGCGCACTTCTCGTGGGTAACAAAGCCGGCTCGTACAGCCTCTGCCTGCTTCAGGGGCTGAGTAGGACTCAATACATTTTCTGACATTTTTAGCCCAGTGTATGTTACAGGACCAAACGAGATAATCTCACAGCCTGGGTTTTGTAATTGTTATTGATATCATCTTTAAGCCAACTTTTCTTCTGTCGAGAAGCTCATCCCATGGATTGACAGGAAGGTAGCATGATGGTGGGACCTCAAAACTACATGGCAGATGCTGTTACACAACACTAATGTCAGCACTTGTGACTGTGGAGAGAAGCACCTCATTTCTGAAGAAAATGCTTCCTTTGGAGACATAGTCTCACGCTAAGGAGTACTCCACAGGTGTTTAGCCATCCCTGTCTTGGCTAGTTGAGAGCTTTGGGACTGGTTCTGTCCAACACTGTCTTGCCCAGAAAAACTTTCATGAAAACTATGTAACAAAATTTTCCATGTGGCCAGAACTGCTAAAAAGGGAGCGGAAGCTTTCTAAGTGATGTGGGAGGGGCAGGGGACCCAACAGACAGGATAAAGCACAGGTGAGTGTCTTTGAGTGTAGCTAATCATCACCGGTCTGCAGGCTGCAGGCAATGCTCAGCACAGGCTGTCTTTGTTGTTAATGCCCCCAGCACTTGTCACCTGACTGTAGAACTTATATTTGACAGATTTGCTTCTTTTAGACCCTTTAAGAGTCCCCTAAAACAATGAACGAGTCATCTCTGGTTTTCTAAACTACGAGGAAGAGCCTTGGGGTGGAGCAAAGGCAACCAGAGATACCAATCTGCAAAGGGTGTGAAAGCCAGGGAAGGTGGGAACACAGGGTTAGGCCTTTCAAATGTTGGGACTGGGAAGTCACAGCTTCCTGTCTGCATGGTATCTTAGTTACTTTTTAATTGCTGTAATAAAGCCATGACAAAGGCAACTTATAGAAGACAGAGTTTATTGGGGGCTTACTGTTTCGAAGGGTGAGCCATAACCATCATGACAGGGAACATGGCAGCAGACAGGTAGGCATGGTGCTGCCGCAGTAGATGAGAATCCACAAACGTGACCCAAGCACAAGGCCATGCGAGCTAACTGGGAATTATCTGGGGTGTTGAAACCTCAAAGCACAGCCCCAGTATCACACCTCCTCCAACCAGGCCACACCTTCCAGTCCTTCCCCAGCAGTTCCACCAACTGGGGACTGAGTATTCAAACACTGTGTCTATAGAGGCCATTCTCAATCTGGCTGCCTCTTGTGATTTCTCATAGGACAGATGTGGGCTTTCACATGTAAAAGGGAATAGAAGGAGTAGTTGAATCTGACTTAGTTCCATGCAGTTAGGGGTGAACTATGAATGTCCTACTGCTGAGCTGACCAGGGGACCCCCTCCTGTGATATGACGTTCCATGGATAACCCTGAGGCATGTTCTACACCAGCGCTGTTCAACAGAAACGTAATATGAGCTATTTATGTAATTTCACATTTAGTAGCCACACTTATAAATAAATGAACCAACTGGAAGCAACCTAGATGTCCTTCAACTGACAAATGAATAAAGAAAATGTGGTACATTTATGCAATTACTCAACTATTTTTTAAGAATCATGAAATTTGAAGGCAAATGGATAGAACTAGAGAGAAAAAGATCATCCCAGGTGATATAACCCAGACCTCAAAAGACAAACACGGTATATACTCACTTATATGTGAATATTAGCTGTAAAATCAAGGATAACCATGCTATAATCCCCAGACCTAGAGAAACTAAGTAACAAGGAGGGTTCAATGGGGAGTGCATGATTCTCCCTGTGAAGGGGAAATAAAATAGACATTGTGGGGGGACTGGGGACAGATGGGGAAGTAGGGGAAGGATGGAGGGAGAGAGAGTACTAGGAGTGACAACAGGAATGGGGGGGGCATCTCAGAGATGAGCTGGAAACGCAGTGCAACGGAGACTCCCAGAAATCTACCAGTGTGACCCTAGATAGCACTCCATCTCCTGTAACCAGGCAAGGCTTCCAGTGGAGGGACTGGGACACCAACCCAGCCACAAAACCTTTGGCCTACACTTTGTCCTGCCTACAAGATGTGCGGCAATAAAGGGGCACAGAAATTATGGGGGTGGTCAACTAATGACTGGTTCAGCTTATGACCCATGCCGTAAGAGGGAGGTAACCCCTAGCACCGCCTAGAGAGCCAGGAACCAGAGGCTACACAGCCCAGAGACTCAGCATACAGCTCAACAGGACCGTCAATAAAAAAAAAAAGTATTGATCCCTAATGATATTCCACTATACTAGCAGACAGTAGCTTAGTATAATTGTCATCAGAGAGAATGACATCTAGCAACTGACAGAAGCAGATGCAGAGAACACAGCCAAACACTAGACGGGCTCAGGGAATCCTGCCAAAGAAGGAGGGAAGATTATAGGAACTAAAGGGTTCAAGGACACCAAAGAAAACCCACAGAATCAACTAATGTAGGCTCATAGGGGGCTCAGGGACACTGAAGCATCCATCAGGGAGCCTGTATGGGACTGACCTAGGCCCTCTTCTTCTATGTTATGTCTATGTAGCTTGGTCTTCTTGTGGGACTCCTAACAGTGGGAGCAGGGGCTGTCTCTAACTCTTTTTAGGACCCTTCTCCTCCTACTGGGTTACCTCATCCCAGCCTTAACATAGGACTGGTACCCAGACTTACTCCAACTGGATATGCCCTGTTTCATTGATATCCATGGGAGACCTGAAGAGAAACGGAGAAGTAGATGGGGGAGGGGTCTGGGAGGAGGGAGGAGAAGCTGCGAAAAATAAAAAATAAATAGAGCCAGTTGAAGCTGACTTCAGCAATTCATTTAGTATCACGTGTCTAAAATGTAATAAGGTTACACAATTGAGTTAACAATGTCAACAAAGAGATGTTTTGCTCTGTTTTCTTGTAGTGCTATGCTGGAACTCTAATGTGTATTTGACATTCGGAACACAGCTCAGTTCTGAATAACTACATCCCAAACGTTAGCTAGCCAGATGTGGTTAATGGTTACCACAGTGGTCAAAGAAGCTCTAGCTTATCCTTCAAAGCTTCCCCATGCAGGTTGGGGAGATGGCTCCGTGGGTGAAGCACTTGTCAGGCAAACATAAGAACCTGAATTCTATTCCAGAACCTTATAAAAAGCCAGGCTTGGTAGTGTGAGCCTGTAAGAAGGAACAGGCAGGAAGATTCCTGGGGCTCACTGGCCACAGGCTAGTCTAACTGAAGAATAAAGTAGATGGCTAACTGAGTAACAACATTCAGTATTTCCCTCTACCCTAGTGATCACATACATGTACATTCACAGAGAGAGAGGGAGGGAGAGAGGGAGGGAGGGAGGGAAGGAGGGAGGGAGGGAGGGAGGGAGGGAGGGAGGGAGAGAGAGAGAGAGAGAGAGAGAGAGAGAGAGAGAGAGAGAGAGAGAGAAAGAGAATGAGAATTGTTCTTGGGACTGATCCCTAATTGGCTGTTGTGGTATTCTTTCCTCTGATGCACCTTATCCAGACTTTATTTTCCTCCATTCCTGGGACTGTGTGACCAGTGTTGGTGGTTTTCCTGTCCTACCAGCAGCTCCCAAATAAACACACTGAAGCTTAATTTTAATTATAAATGCTCAGCTATTATTACTAGCTAACTCTTACATTTATGTTAACCCATATTTATATACATTTATATATATAACCCATATTTATATATACCTAGGATTATTACTAGCTAACTCTTACATTTATGTTAACCCATATTTCTTATCTATGCTTTGCCATGTGACTTGGTACCTTTTTTCAGTACGGCATACCCATCTTACTTCTCTCTGTGTCTGCTCTCGACTCCCCAGCTCCGCCCTTCTTTCTCCCAGCATTCTCCTAGTGTGGGTCTCCTGCCCAGTCTCTCCTGCCCAGCTATAGACCAGTCAGCTCTTTATTAACCAATGAGAGTAATGCATATTTACAGTGTACAAAGATGGTACCAATAAACTACTTGCTCCCAAGCCAGTTTCTAGAAGCTCAGTCTAACACAGATGACCTTAAAGCCATGAGCTCTAAAGAGAGCCACATCCTCTAGTTGTTGCTGTATTACTCCAGCGTTGGGTGTTCCATCTTCTTCTTTTTTTTTAAATTTATTTAACTTTATTTTATGTGCATTGGTATAAAGGTGTCAGACCCCCTGAAACTGGAGTTACATACTCCAGTTGTGAGCTATCATGTGGGTGCTAGGAATTGAACCTGGGTCCTCTGGAAGAGCGGCCAGAGCTCTTAACCCCTAAGCTGTCTCTCCAGCCCGGGTCTTTCTTTTTTTATTTCCAGATGGAATGATGTCTTGCTGAAGGGTACGTAAGTTGAATCCTGTATGGTAACAACTCAGGAATTTTGAGTCCACACAGGAGAGGAGCATCCTTCTGCTGAAGCCAAAGAGCTGGAGGCAACAGCGGCAGTGCAACTGAGACAGGGAAGAGCCATCTGAAACCCCCCTCAGTGGATGACCGCTCTCACCTGTCCAGGTGACAGCTTCCTGTCATCAAACCAAAGGGCTGGGGAGGGCCAGCTATCACAATTTTATATTTAGATGGAAATGTAAATATTTGTAGGTGTGGGTAGGAAGGCAAGGACCCCTGTGTCACATGGGACTCAGGCTCCCTCTCCCCGTCACATAGAGTGACGTCAGAGAAGCTCCATCTGTAGCTCTGAGAACAGCAAGGAAAAGCAGGGCCCGTCGAGACGCAGTGTGCTCTAGAATTCTCTCTCTAAAAAGAAAGAGTATGGTTTACGAGGATGCCCAACACTGAAGCCAGTTCTGTAGCGGTGCGCAGCAAAGCTGAAGGGTGACTTCCTGTCAGTCAGCACTGAAATAGCCCTAGCTGAAGCCTGGCCCTAAAATGCCTGCACACAGACGAACAAAATCTCCTGTCATGCCTTGGCCTAAAGAAATGGAAATCTCCTTATTTACACTCTCACTCCCATTCTCTTACTCAGAATGGAGTAGTCTTCTGAGATATTTCCAGGCCCAATTTCTCCCTCAAGCCTTTATTTCACAATATATTAAAAGTTAATATATTTCTATGATAATATCTATGAGCCAGACAAGTAAACAAAATACCATAAGACAAGGCTAACCTTAATTTCCCAAATTGCATTACTCTGTGCAGACAGTGAACTTAAAATACCAGCAGTAACATTCCATTTGGGTTCCCACCATGCAGGGTACCAAAATTACTTTCTCTAAGGTCACCAATGAACTTCCCTCTTGAAAACAGAAAGTTTGGTCTCTCCCTACTGGAGTTTTGTGCAGTATTCAACATATGGAACAACCTCTCCTTTGCTCACCCCCCTTCAGTAAGTGCTTCTTAAAAGGGAATTCCAAACCAAGCCCTGTTACCAACACCCTAAACACCTTCAAAAATAAAGTAAAGACATCTGTTCCTTGTGGTGCTGGTGTTCTAGAACAGACCACCTTGTTAGCCATAAACCTAAGTAAGTGGTAGTGTTCTATCATATGGAGACCAAGCTGCCTTTTCGGGCTGAGAGGAAGGCCCTGAGCAGGAAAATAAGAGAGCTAGAAGATGGCCACATGAGATTTCCATCTTAAGTACTCACACACACACACACACACACACACACACACACACACACACGACAAAATGCTAAGTGTGAGTGGATTTCTTTCTTTTTCTTTCTTAAGGTAACACAGTTGAAATTATACCTCCAGAGGATTCTGGACCATTCCCTGCCTCGGATCCTCATCTTCTCTCGACTGTCCCCATGCAGTGAATTCTGCTCCCATGACCGAACGGCCCCTCAGCTTTCAGTCTCCTGTCTGCATGGAGAGCCCATCTTCTAGGGGCTCTGCCTTGTAGGGAGGTGGAGGGGAGTGGTGAATGGAGCGTGAATAGTAAAAACCCAGAGACAAAAATGGGGATTCAACCTGAAGGTCAGAAAAGCAAAGCAGCCTCAAACCGAAATGGGCGATCCTGCCTCTATGAATCCTCAGACTGAGACTGAGCTTGAGAGCTGTCTCCTCCCATTTTATATTCCTCTCTAATGCTTGGATTAAAGGTGTGCACCACCACTGCCTTCCCTGGCCTATGTGGCTGCTTTGCACTGACCTTCAGGCAAACTTTATTAAAACACAAATAATGTACTACCATAGGTGGATGAGGGGGTAGGATCCTATTTCATTGTACATATGTATGAAATGTTCAAAGAATTTCAAAAACTAAAATGTCTTCTAAAATAAGAACCCTGAATCAGCAATATGCTTTCTTAATTCTTAAAATCATTTTTACTGAGAGCTGGAGAGATGGTTCAGTGGTTAAGAGCATTTGTTCCTTCAGAGGATGCAGGTTTGATTCCCAGCACCTACATGGCAGCTCATAACCTCTGTAACTCTAGTCCCAGGGAATCCATTGACCTCTTCTGGCTTATGTAGGCATGGCATACATGTGGTGCATAGCAAACACATAGGCAGACAAATAAAAGTAAATGAAAGGTTAAATTGTTTTAATTATTTATTTGGGTGTGTGTGTGTGTGTGTGTGTGTGTGTGTGTGTGTGTTGTGTGTGCACACGCAGCAGAGCCAGAAGAGGGTGGCAAATCCCCGGGAACTGGAATTATCGGTGACTGGTGACCTACTTGGCATGGGTGCTAAGAACTGAACGGGGTCCTCTACAAAGTAGCAACTGCTCTTACCCACTGAGCTGTCACTCCAGTGCCCACCAGTAAGTTTTCTAAAGACGCCTTGATAATATATCCACTGAGAAAGACTGGCCCACCTGTTGGTAGACTCCTACTTAGAGCACATGCTATCATTTTTCCTCATGAAACAAAATCTACATGCAAGTTGACACACTTATTCTAGGAACTCTATATGCTTAAATCAACAGCAGATTCTACAGGGCTGTGGATGGTTGATAGAGTGAAACTCATATTGACAGCAGCCCAGGTTGACTTTTAGAGTTAGTACCCAGCGGTGTAAAGTGAGCTTGCTGTCCAGAAGTCGAGGAGCTACAAACACCATTCATCAGCTTGACATGGCCAAAAGCAAGCAAGATACCCAACCACTCGATCAAAACCACAGGATTGACGTCAGTGCAGTAGCAACAGTGGGTTTTGCTTCTGCTCTGTGGGCCAGCCAGTGGTGTGAGCACCGGCCAGAGGGAACTGGCTAGACAGAGAGGGTGGGAGGGAGGTAAGGTTTCCTCAAGGCAGCACAGCAGAGAGGAAAAGCTGCAGGAGAAGGGAATGGAGGTCATCATCAAAAAGGGACTGAGAAACACAGGATCTGAAAGAGGTGTTAATAACGATAGTCTCAAAAATAATGAGACTGCAGCAATGGCTGACATCTATCTGAGGGATTCACGCAAGAAACTAACTGCCAACTGTCTTTTACATCCATTAGCCTAGGAGATAAGGTTGCAGCTTCTTTCTGTTTAAATGCTTCTGTTTCCCGGTGTTTTGTGTTTACTCCTCACTTACTGAGCATTGCTTGCTGAGTGGCCGAGGAACCTGGGCGCGGAGCAGTTATGTAACTTGTCTGAACTCAACACAGTGAGTGGTAAAGGAATGACTCAAGGCGGAGGAAAGCAAAGCTGGAAACCAGAAAATGAGGTGTGAGTCAGAAACCACAGAGAGGGGGCCCAGGGTGGAGGAGGAGCACAGGGTGGAGGAGGAGCACAGGGTGGAGGAGGGAGCCCAGGGTGGAGGAGGGGGACCCAGGGTGGAGGAGGAGCACAGGGTGAAGGAGGAGCACAGGGTGGAGGAGGAGCACAGGGTGGAGGAGGAGCACAGGGTGGAGGAGGGAGCCCAGGGTGGAGGAGGGGGACCCAGGGTGGAGGAGGAGCACAGGGTGAAGGAGGAGCACAGGGTGGAGGAGGAGCACAGGGTGGAGGAGGGAGCCCAGGGTAGAGGAGAGGGGCACTGATGGAGGAGGAGCACAGGGTGGAGGAGAAGTCCAGAGTGGAGGATGGGGCCCAGGGTGGAGGAGGGGGGCCCAGATGGAGGAGGAGCCCAGGGTGGAGGAGGGAGCCCAGGGTGGAGGAGGGGGACCCAGGGTGGAGGAGGAGCACAGGGTGAAGGAGGAGCACAGGGTGGAGGAGGAGCACAGGGTGGAGGAGGAGCACAGGGTGGAGGAGGGAGCCCAGGGTGGAGGAGGGGGACCCAGGGTGGAGGAGGAGCACAGGGTGAAGGAGGAGCACAGGGTGGAGGAGGAGCACAGGGTGGAGGAGGGAGCCCAGGGTAGAGGAGAGGGGCACTGATGGAGGAGGAGCACAGGGTGGAGGAGAAGTCCAGAGTGGAGGATGGGGCCCAGGGTGGAGGAGGGGGGCCCAGATGGAGGAGGAGCCCAGGGTGGAGGAGGGAGCCCAGGGTGGAGGAGGAGCACAGGGTGGAGGAGGGAGCCCAGGGTGGAGGAGGGGGACCCAGGGTGGAGGAGGAGCCCAGGGTGGAGGAGGATCACAGGGTAGAGGAGGAGCACAGGGTGGAGGAGGGAGCCCAGGGTGGAGGAGGAACACAGGGTGGAGGAGGGAGCCCAGGGTGGAGGAGGGGGACCCAGGGTGGAGGAGGAGCACAGGATGGAGGAGGGAGCCCAGGGTGGAGGAGGGGGACCCAGGGTGGAGGAGGGAGCCCAGGGTGGAGGAGGGAGCCCAGGGTGGAGGAGGAGCCCCGAGGGGGAGGAGGGGGACCCAGGGTAGAGGAGGAGCCCTGAGGGGGAGGAGGGGGACCCAGGGTGGAGGAGGAGCCCAGGGTGGAGGAGGGGGACCCAGGGTGGAGGAGGGATGTTGCGGGAGGTCCTCCCACTCCTCCAGCCTATCGTCGCTGAGATACCAGCCCCTTGGGGCGTGGTCTCTCTCCCTTTAAAAAAGCAGCCACTTCCCTCTCCTCTCTCTCTTCACTTCCTGCTCCGCCGGTGACTTGACTTCCTTCCTGGTTATGCAGAGGGCTGACAGTGATCTGTAAGTTTTTTCCCCTTTAAATAAATACCACCCTATTAATCATAATTCCAAACTGGTGTGGCATTGTTTGTGACTTACGCCTTCATTTTGGCGCCCAACGTTTGGTTTTAGAACCTCTCCCGGCTCGCAGCCGCGAGTTCGGCTTGGCGGCCGGAAGTTCGGCTTGGCGGCCGCAAGTTCGGCTTGGCGGGCGCTTGTTCAGCTTGGCGGGAGCAGTTGCTTCCTCAGCCGCTGCCTGTGGATTTAAACTCCACAGGCCCGCGTAGTCTCTGCCCGCCTGGTTTGCTCTTTTCTGAGTCGTTTTTAAATCTCCCTTGCAAGCACAGCTCTTAAGTGACGCGAACCAGAGCACGCGGTTGCTGAAAGCTGCAACCCCTCAGGGTGACTCTGTCACGTGGAGGCATAAGCGGCTTCCAGGTTGCTCTTCTCTACCCCTGGATTCTGGTTTCTGGTTCCATCTCTGGAATTGATTTAATTACATTTACTTTGTTGAGCAACTTACATTTTCCAGTTTTTAACAAATACTAGGCGGACTCTGAAACAGGACCGTGTTTTCGTCGAGACTTGGCAACAGCGCCACCTGCTGGATAATAGGTAATATGGCAGTTCCCGTTTCCAACGCGAATTTTACTGTTCTGGTTACCAATACAATGGGTTATATCATGCAAGGTTTATATGACTATGGGGATAACTTAATTTACTGGTTACTAGGTTTTAGTATTCTTTTGCATATTCTATCATTTAGGAAGATCATGGCACTCCTAAGAACCATACAATCTTTACTAGAAACTCATGCAGGTCAGGAGATTAAGGATTCAAAAGAGACAATAATAAAAAGACTTGAAATGATTGAAGAAATGATTGGAGCTGGTGAACAGAGTAATAAGGCACAAGGACAGGATACAATGCCAACACCAGCTATTAGAACTGGCTTACCAAAGGTTTTAGCAGCATACCCTATACTTAATTCTGACAAAGCGTCAACTTCTAAAGGCTCAAAGGGAGTCAGAGAAGCTAGATGGACGCCAATAGCAATGAATGATCTAAAAGAAATTAAGCAAGCTATTGTTAATTTTGGCTTGCACTCTGCATACGTAAAGGAAATGATAAGGACTTGGGCTTCTAATGCTAGAGCTACCCCCCATGATTTCCATCAGTTAGTGTCTGCAGTTTTAGATAATGGACCTTCCTTGATGTTTGGAATTTATTTCAGAGAAGAATCCAAACATATGGAACAGCAAGGAAGAGCAAAAGGTATTGAGGTTTCCCAAGACCAAATTCTTGGTGCAGGAGAATATGCTGATCCACAGGTCCAAGCTCTTTATGATGATGAAGTACTGTGTCTATGTCACCAAGCAGCTTTAAATGCTTGGAATAGGATACAAGATCCAGCAAAAAGGGTTGAATCATATACCAGAATTAGGCAGGGACAGAGAGAACCCTTTATTGACTTTTTGCAAAGATTAATTAAGGCTCTGGACATAGGGGTAACAGACCCAGAAGCTAGACGAATACTTCTTGAATCTCTAGCTTTTGAGAATGCAAACATAGAATGCAAAAAGATAATTGGGCCTTTAAAGTCTAGATCAGCACCTATGGATGAATGGATTCAGCATACGATGAATGTTGAGACGTTTAGCTATAACGATGAATCTTGGGTAGGAGAAGCGATTTCCACAGCAATGAGGAGACATCAAACTGCCAGGTGTTTTAATTGTGGTAAATTAGGACATCTGAAAAGGGATTGCAGGCACAGAATTTCTAGGAATATTATCTCCTCTGGGAATGACAAAGATAGGAGACCTAGGCCTTCAGGTATATGTAGGAGATGCGGTAAAGGCCGACATTGGTCCAATGAATGCAGGTCAACAACAGACAAACAAGGCAACCCGATACCGTCGGGAAACTCCTTGAGGGGCCTCTCGCAGGCCCCCAAGACAACAGTGGCCCAGTCATTCCCAGTCACAGTGGAGAACGTGCCTCACCAAGAAAATTAAAAGCTCCAATTTCTGCTGTAAAAAGTAATACTGGTCTAAATGATGAAATCCATGTGGAGGATGAGTCAAAAAACCCAGTTGGACAGAGTAAACGTATATTTTGGCAGACTTCTATTAATGATCAAAGACCAAAGCTAAGAGTCTGTATAAATGGCACTTTTATTGAAGGCTTATTAGACACAGGTGCGGATGTAAGTATCATTACCCCAGAATCTTGGCATCCGAATTGGCCTCTTCAAGAGGTAGATGTTCAGTTCCTGGGAATTGGAACCCTATCTCGTGTAAAACAAAGCACAAGATGGGTTGAATGCATAGGGCCCGAAGGGCAAATAGGAAGACTAAGGCCATATATAGCCAATATTGCCATAAATTTATGGGGCCGTGACCTGCTACAGCAATGGAATACCCAGATTAACATTCCTGTAGTTCCAGGAACTCATAATTCTGGGAAGTATATGATGAGGTATTATGGAAAAAGGTCACCAGCCATTCAGGCTGTAC
Source organism: Microtus pennsylvanicus (assembly GCF_037038515.1). NCBI lineage: Eukaryota > Metazoa > Chordata > Mammalia > Rodentia > Cricetidae > Microtus > Microtus pennsylvanicus. Next base: position 74,882,641 of record NC_134585.1, on the reverse strand, counting down.
AAGAACATACAGCAAATACCAAACCTTTAGAGGTACCAACAGCCCTACCTTTAAAATGGCTAACTGAGAAGCCAATATGGATCAAACAGTGGCCTCTAGCTGAAGATAAACTACAGGCATTGGAACAGCTGGTGCAGGAGCAACTAGATGCTCACCACATTGAAGAATCAACCAGCCCTTGGAATTCTCCTGTGTTTGTTGTAAAAAAGAAATCTGGTAAATGGAGAATGGTGACAGATCTAAGAGCTGTCAACAAAGTAATTCAACCTATGGGCTCACTACAATCTGGAATTCCTTTGCCTTCTCTGTTACCAAAAGGATGGCCTCTTATAGTTATTGATTTGAAAGATTGTTTTTTCACTATACCGTTACAAGAAAAGGATAGAGAAAAATTTGCCTTCACAGTGCCTACTTATAATAATTCTCAGCCCAATAGGAGATATCAATGGACTGTCCTCCCACAGGGTATGCTCAATAGTCCTACATTGTGCCAATATTTTGTAAGTAAGCCATTGGAAATAATTCGTAAACAATTCCCCAAGTCAATTATTTATCATTACATGGATGACATCTTGTTATCTGATTCAAATAAAGATACTTTAGAAAGGATGTTTGAAGAAGTAAAGAAAGTCTTGCCTAGGTGGGGATTACAAATTGCCCCTGAAAAGATTCAAAGAGGAAATTCTATTAATTACCTAGGTTACAGAATAGGGTTAGAGAAAATTAAAACGCAAAAGGCACAAATTAGGAGAGACCGGTTAAAGACTCTTAATGACTTCCAAAGATTGTTAGGAGACATTTCCAGTCTACGACCAGCTGTTGGGATAACACCTGATCTAATAGTTCATTTAAACAAAACCTTAGATGGTGATAAAGATTTGAATAGTCCAAGAAAACTGACAGCTGAAGCAGAAAAGGAACTGACAATGATTGAGGAAAAATTACAGGAGGCACATGTGGATAGGGTGAACCCAAATCTTAGCTGCATCCTAGTCATATTGCCTTCCAGAATTTCTCCTACAGGGATTCTAATGCAGAGGGAAGATATTATTTTAGAGTGGATATTTATACCTAATAAACCAAGTAAAAAATTAAAAACTTATGTGGAAAAAGTCTCTGAATTAATTATAAAAGGTAAGCTGAGACTTCGTCAACTAGCAGGTATAGACCCAGCAGAAATTATAGTGCCTTTTACTACTGAAGAAATAAAAAAGTTATGGGAAGACAATGAACCGTGGCAAAGAGCTTGTGCTAATTTTTTGGGAGAAATTAATAGCAACTATCCCAAAAGTGGTAGACTTAACCTCATAAAAAGAACTTCTTGGATTCTTCCTAGAATTGTACGTGATGCTCCAATAACTGGAGCCCGTACGTTCTATACTGATGCAAATAAATCAGGGAAAGCAGGTTACAAGTCAGATGAATTGAGTAAGGTGGAACAAAGCCCTTATAATTCTGTCCAGAAGGCAGAATTATATGCCATTCTTATGGTGCTAAGGGATTTTAAAGAACCTCTTAATATAGTTACAGATTCACAATATGCAGAAAGAGTTATCTTGCATATTGAAACCGCTGAATTTATACCAGATGACACAGAGTTGACTTCATTGTTTATCCAGGTACAAGACATAATCAGGAACAGGCTTTGTCCGATGTACATAACACACATCCGGTCCCATACAGGTCTGCCTGGTCCTCTAGCCCAAGGCAACGCTGAGATTGATCAATTATTGATTGGAAGTGTGTTGCAGGCCTCAGAATTTCATAAGAAGCATCATGTCAATAGTAAAGGCCTAAAGAAAGAATTTTCCATTACTTGGCAACAAGCTAAGGACATTATAAAGAGATGTCCTACTTGTTCTTTCTATAATCAAACACCGTTGCCTGCAGGGAGTAACCCAAAGGGCACTAAGAGAAATGAAATCTGGCAGATGGATGTGTTCCACTTTATAGAATTTGGTAAATTAAAATATGTACACCACACCATAGACACGTATTCAGGTTTTCAATGGGCTACTGCCCTGAGCTCAGAAAAGGCTGATTCAGTAATCACACATTTATTGGAAGTTATGGCCATCATGGGTATACCTGCGCAAATAAAGACAGATAATGGTCCAGCATATGTATCTAAGAAAATGAAACGCTTTTTTGATTATTATAATATAAAACACATTACAGGTATACCAAATAATCCTACAGGTCAGGCAGTTATAGAAAGATCAAATCGTACTATAAAGGATATGCTGAACAAACAGAAAGGGACCGAAAATACCCCCAGAAATAGATTACATAATGCTTTATTAACCTTGAATTTTCTTAACGCTAATGAGAAAGGAACGACAGCAGCAGAGAGACATTGGATAATGGAAAAGTCTGCTGAACTAAATCAACCGATTTATTTCAAAGATGTGCTGACCACTCAGTGGAAGCCAGGAGATGTGCTACGTTGGGGAAGGGGTTTTGCTCTTGTTTCCACAGGAGAAGAAAAATTGTGGATACCATCAAAATTAATAAAGTTTCGATTTGAAGAAGAGAAACCTCTTGGAAAGGAGAAATGACAACTCATCCACAATGATTATATTCATACAGGTGGTAAGAAAAACATATAGAATGGGGGCAGGGTTCTGTTCTTATCTCCACAGGAAAACACTCATCTTTGAGAAATTCAAGGGACCCTGGATGTTTGGATACTGACAGATGGAAAAATACCTGCCCGATAGGAAATATCAAGAAAACTGAATGGGTTGTGTAAGTAATATTAAACCATATTTCTAAATTTATAAAGCTGGTTTTGAAGTTGGACTCTGGCTCAGTCCCTCTCCAATTCCAAGCCTGTTAGTAAGAGAAAAACCCAGAGTTTCTGGAGTTTCTGTCTCATGTCAAGAGCCATGATGTGGGACAGAAAGAAATATGAGTTTAGAAAACATCTTTGCTTTTCTTCATATCTATCATACTTTTCATTGAATATATCTATCATGTCTTTCATTGAATATATATATATATATGTCTATATGATTAATGCTTAAGTTTTTCATAATGAACAATGAGTTTTTCCTGAAGTGACATTTGAAGTTTCCAGGAAGAAGATGGGGCCCCATAACAACAACTCCACCTGGTTGATATGACGTCAGATACTGATAGCGCTACAACAAGACCTGCTTTGGGTACCAGCTGCACAAGACAGTTCCAACTTGGTTAGCTGAAATGGTGCACATCTTGTACAACATTCTGGCCAGACCTCCACAAAATACTCAGAGACTATTTGCAATTTTAAAAGACATTGATCTTGAAATTTAACCATCATTTTACTTTCACAGGATCCCCCAGAAAGAACGTCGCCCCTATGACAGCTGGAAGTAATTTTAGAGGACGACGTCCCCTCTCCCAGTAAAGTTTGCCCTTGGGTTTAGGGACATCATTTAGGGGTTGATTATAATTAGTATACGATTGAGGGTTGGGGGAGGAATTTTATAAGCTCAGGGATCATTTTGAAAAAAAAAAAAAAAAAAAAGAGGGATGATGGGATAATAGATTTGTAATTGTGAGTTACTGTTGTTAGACAAATATATTGATATAGATTCTTGTATATTGATACAAAGTTAAATTGTATTGACTATTGTATGCATTCATGTTTCTACCTCTGTTTAAAACATTTTTTATGTATTGACATATATATATTGTATATATTTACCATATTGCAGTGTACATTTCTACCTCTGATTAAGATACTTATATAATGTTCGTGTATTGGTATATATTTACCCACTGCAATGTATATTTGTACATTGTTTATATTTGGAGGTCATTGTCCTCATTTGTTTCACAGTCGTTTATTGTCTTAGTCTTTAAGTTAGATAGATATTGAGAATTATATAGACTAATAGTCATCTAAGTTTGTCATTTATAATTAGACTAATCAGGTTCTTTAGATATATAGAGATTATACTCAGTATAGATAGATAATCTTCAACTTCTTCAAAGAGCTGTAGAAAATGGCCTTTAATCTAACTCAGAGTTTTGTGGTAGTGAGACACAATTGCTCCTGGCAACACCACTCTATTCCCGAGAGAATGTTGAGCACCAAAGACACTCCACCTGGAGCATTTCTTTTTGGCAGAACTGGCCTTGGGGCAAAGAAATGCCCATACCTCAACCACTGACAAAGATACAGAGCATGCATCAATGGATAAAACAGGGCTGTCTTATCCTGCCAAGACAGGGTAAGATAGTTTTGAAGGTTGCTTGCCTTTGAAAATGGTGTGTCAGTTATGTTAGGCCTTAGCCAAAGTTGGTTGCTTCAACGCTGCTAATGTGACTTTGGGTGATTGCCTAGGTAGCTAGTTGTCTCTGTGATTTGTTGCATGTTTTGGAAGTTGTTTTACTGAACTTCCTAATTACCCAGGTAACATTATTTCCCTTCTCAGATCTTTGATGGGGTTGAAGACTATATAAATGTAGTTACTTTCTCTCATGACTTGGCCAAGTTATTTATTATACAAGACCTAAGCTAGTTAGAATAGCATATTTGTACTTATTGTATATAATTTCATAGTAGGTTTAGAACTCTCTTATTTAAACAGAAGGGGGAGGTGTTGCGGGAGGTCCTCCCACTCCTCCAGCCTATCGTCGCTGAGATACCAGCCCCTTGGGGCGTGGTCTCTCTCCCTTTAAAAAAGCAGCCACTTCCCTCTCCTCTCTCTCTTCACTTCCTGCTCCGCCGGTGACTTGACTTCCTTCCTGGTTATGCAGAGGGCTGACAGTGATCTGTAAGTTTTTTCCCCTTTAAATAAATACCACCCTATTAATCATAATTCCAAACTGGTGTGGCATTGTTTGTGACTTACGCCTTCAGAGGGAGCCCAGGGTGGAGGAGGAGCCCAGGGTGGTGGAGGAAGGTCTAGGTGGAGGAGGGAGCCAGGGTGGAGGAGGAGCCCAGGGTGGTGGAGGAGGGTCTAGGTGGAGGAGGGAGCCCAGGGTAGAGGAGGCAGCTCAGGGTGGAGGAGGGCAGTGGAATGGGTGGGTCAAGTCTCTCCAGCTCTTCCGGCTGTGTCACAGAAGTCATAATGGCAGTAAGTGGAGCCATAGGAGTGTGGGGAAAGAGCGCTGCCACAAAGGGATCAAGAATGCCTCTCCACGCTGAGCCTTGTATCCTGTATCCCTGTAGCCCTGTATCCTGGCTGCCCAGGAAGCTGAAGCAGGAAGGTCAATTCAAGTTCAAGGTCAGCCTGAGCTACAGAGTGAGCTAAAGACCCACCTAGATAATTTATAGAGACCTTGTCTCAAAAACAGAAGAACATGAAAAGGTCTGGAGATGCAGCTCAGAGGTGTAGTGACTGCCAGCATGAGCTGGAACCTAAGTTCCATCCCCAGGACCTCCCAAAATAAATAAATATAGATTTTTTAAAAAACATGTCTTTCCTTTTAGTTACTCAGCGTGTCTTTATCAACATGTCAGGCACTGTCTCAGGATAAGGTGTTAGCCCTGCTGAGGCTGCGGTCTAGCCGAAGAGAAAACTAGATATTAGTCAAACAGGTGAGCTCTTAGCCACTTCCCTTCCAGTGCTACCAGCCTGGAATGAAGAGAAAAATAGCCGTTTTCTGTCCTTGTGCATGTGCCTCTGACAAGATGAGTGTAAAGACTGGAAGCTGGAAGCACAGTAGAAACCACTAGGCCAAACACCTTCTGGCTTTTGATTTACCTTCTCTGAATTCTCTCTCTCTCTCTCTCTCTCTCTCTCTCTCTCTCTCTCTCTCACACACACACACACACACACACACACACACACACACACGTTGAAACAAAGAAGAAAGGATACTTAAGATTGTCCATGCATGGGCATACACGTGTATAATATGGAGTCATAAACATACAAATATGCACATATAAACACACATACATACACACAAAAAAGTTTGAAAACCCTTGTTTCTGGTATTTACACCAGTGCCAAGCCATTGGTGTAAATGTCAACCCAACCAGGACTGGGAACAGTGTGGGCACTAAGACACATTGACTGCCTGTGCTCAATAATCCTTCCTCTCTTAGAAGCAGCCAGAAATCAGCTCTGAAGCCACTTTCCTCTTCTACAGATCCCCAGGGCTTATGGAGGACTCTGTGAAGGTCCCCCACAGTTGTTAGAATGAACCCCCAGTTTCACAACTCTGCTGATGTCATTAGTCAATATTAACCAACTGAGAAGTTTTGAAACTGTCACTGTCACTTAAAAGGTTAGGTATGGTTAGCACGTGACCCAGAAATTCCACTCTTAAGTCAGTACCCAAAAGAAATGAAAGCATATGTTCACACAAACTTATGTGTGTGTTCATAATAGTCGTTCAGAGCAGTCAAAATAGGCAGAATTCATCCAGATGTTCACGGAGTTATATAAATTAAATGTGGCATATCCATGCATGAAATATAACTTATCCATAAAAAAGGAATAAAGTCCTGATTCCTTTACAGTTTAAACTGTGGTTTCCTCATCATGATGCCAATGTTTTGTTTGTCCTGTTCCATCAGTTACTGTTGACAGAGGTTTCTGTCCCACCCAGTCCTGCAGTCTTTCAGTCCCAAAGAAACACACAGAGGCCTACATTAATTATAACCTAGTTGGCTTATTAGCTCAGGCTTCTTAGTAGCTAATTCTTACATCTTAAATTAGCCCATTATTCTTGTCTGTGTTAGCCACATGGCTTGGTACCTTTTTCAGCAAGGTATTCTCATCTTGCTTTTTCTGCGTCTGGGTGATGACTGCAGACTGAGCTTTCCTCTTCCCAGAATTCTTCTGTTCTCAACACCTCGCCTCTACTTCTTCCTGGCTATTGGCCAATCAGCATTTATTTAAAATACAAGTGACAGGGTACAGATTATTGTCCCACAAGTTACCTCCCTAAGCCCTGAGGCCACTTCCAGCCCCTTCTATGTCAATGGTCTGCAGGATGATCCTGTCAGAATACAGTTGGGAATCTGTTAAAGACCCAAGGGCTCCTTTCCCAACCAGCTTTAAGTTGCTCATTTTCTCATTTTCTCATTTAGAAAGTTGGACAATCACATGATAACTTTTCTGGATTTGTTATTCCTAGATCCTGCCTAGACAACAGACCTGAATACATTACACATTTTTGCCTTGCTCCAGGATTTGCTCAGGTTGCCTTGTCTCTCTGAATAAGTGTGTCCTGACAGTGGTCTTGTAATCAGAGATGATAAGGAATATGGATTCTGCTACCTGCTAGGAGAACGGCCTTAAGCAAATCACGTTTTCTAAGCCTTAGATTTCTCACCTAACAAGTGGAGATGATAAGGTTACCTAGAAGCAGTCATCAGGATAAAATTGTGGAAGTTCATCCATTTCCACCACCTTGGGTCTCCTTCCTAAGAACCACCTCTGTGGTTGTGTCTTCACAGAGTTCCCATGCTGGGGCAGGGGGATTTCCCCACACATTGTTTTGCCATGAGCACCCAGGAATACCTTTATTTGGGCTAGTTGTTATGCCCAAATCCGCGAAGTCCCCCAAAAGCCAACAATGAGACCGAGTCCTGTATATAAAAGCAAAGAGCCTTTATTTTATGCAAGTTGTGCAAGCTCAGTCTCTCCGCATGTCCAACACATTGGAATAAACTGAGAGCCCCGAGCTCAGTTAGAATAGAGTTTTATAGTAGTACAGGTGGGGGTGAGGGGTTTCTGAGGTTTAGGACCCCTGATTGATTGGCTGACATTTATCTAGGGGTTGTCCTGGTGAGTGTGTTTTGGCAGGTGGTCCTATAGTGGTTGGAATGCTAGGCATTTCCTTTGAACGGTCTGCTCCTGGGTGGTGCTAGGTAATCTCAGTTTGTGGTTTTTCCTGCTACCAGGTATTGCTTCAGAGTAAACTACTGAGACTCAGGCCTCTATTAAATTTATCGATGGCCGAGTTCTACTCTGGCAGGTGATAATGGTTGGAAGTAAAGAACTTCTTTTGGGAGGCCTGCCCATACTTTGCTTATCATGGCTGGCTCCCACACCACCATGCTGGGTCTCCTTCCTCAGAACCACCTCTGGAGATGTGTCTTCACAGAGTTCCCATGCTGGGACAGGGGGATTTCTTCCACATTGTTCTGCCATGAGCACCCAGGAATACCTATGTATCTCAGAGCTAGTCACTTTCATCATCTATTCATAAGAAATTTCTAGTTCACAATCACCTGGAATGAAATGTGTTGTTCGAGATGGTATCTTATATCCAACAGGAAGTTTGGGATACATCACTGAGTAGTTAAGGCCCCACTGGTAAATTCCTTCCACTCAGCTTAAAGTTTTGCTTTTAAGATGTTTGTCTCACATCTTATCAGCTATGAATGATTCATTCTTCCCTTCCCCTGCATTCCTATAAAAATCCCTTTACTGATTGCTACTAATTGTTCCAAGATCATACAGCTAATAATGCATTAAGTTGGACAACATCCACTGGAACCTCAGACCATGATCCTTTTTGAAAAGACATTCATTCATGTGTTGTGTCCCTTACCTGTAAGGCCCAGCCATGGTAAACTCAACAGAGGCCTGAGTCTCAGTAGTTTACCCTGGTTCCAAAAAAGACCACAAACTGAGACGGCCCAGGCACCACCCAGAACAGACCATCCAAAGGAAATTCCTAACGTTCCAACCATTGTAGATAAGATCACCTGCCAGCACACACTCATTGCTTTTCACCAGGACATTCCTAGACAAATATCAATCAATCAGGGGTCCTGAATATTAGAAATCCCTCACTCCCACCTTTGCTACTACAAAAACCCAATCCCAACTGAGCTCGGGGCTCTTTGACCACTCCAGTACGATGAACACAGGGAGAGTTTGAGTTTGCAGACTTGGGTAAGAATAAAGGCTCTTTGCTTTTACGTACAGGACTCCATCTCCTAGTTGGTTTTGGGGGGACTCCATGATCTGGGCATAACATTAACCACAAGGAGACATTCTGAGAGCAATTCATCACTGTCCCAGCATCGTAGGCTATGACCCTCCCTCCACCCCCACCTGTGTCGGCAGCTTCTAAATTGAAGCTACAATACAAGGATCAGTATCTCATGTTCCAGAGTAGGACTTCTAGATTGAGATGGAAATGCACATTCATGTTAGTGGTTGGGCAGAGGTGCTTATTGCAAAGAGGGCCCAGGCATGTTTGCTTGAAGCAATGATAGCCTGGCCCTGAGATTTAGCAGCAAAGGGAAAATGAGTTTCCTGATGAAGGGATGAGAATGCTTTAGAAATCGGGAACTGAGAACCACAGGTCGTGATCATGCGCAAGGCTGGAGTTGGAGGATAGCTTGAATCCGGTTCAACACTTGCCTGGAAAACATAGACCTGGCTGCAAAGGAAGAAAAAAGGGAAATTGCTTGATAATCTTTCATGACCGAAAGTGATGATGGACAGTGTTCACCATGGTGGTGGTGGATGGAGAATGTAACTTGGAGCAGCTTCTCTTTCTTCCATGCTTCTGCAGCCTATTCTCTTTCAATAGCTACAGCAAACCTTTCAAAACAAAATCCAATCACCTCTCCCCTCTCTTCCAGGTGTTCTCGGCTCCCTCAGGGCTCCCACCTAGCCCCAGGCGCTACCTCATGGGGCTTACTTTGGAGCAGTTTGTCTCCCCAGCTACCTTCCTTCACCTCCTCGAACAGTGAAAGCCATCCTCGAAGCGAAGATTGCATCTGTCCTCTGCTCTGAAGCCTTGGTGGCTTCCCTTCTGACTCAGAGTTTACCTGTGTGACTCAGAGCGAAGTCCCATTAAACCCTGACCGTGGCACACAAGAGTTCATCTCCCCTTCGCGGAGCCTGTTAGTGGGGGTGCTCTCCACTCTCGGGGCTTTTGTGCGGCATCCGCGGGGCTCCTCCCTCACTTCCTGCAGGTGGGAACTTTATCCCTTCTCTCAGCGAGGTCTTCATCTCCACCCTTCCTATTTCCCTTCATTATTTTTCCTCTTAGCATTTATGAGCTTCTAACATGTTAAACACATAAAACTTTTCAAATGTCGACCTTTTTACCCCAAACAAACACATATTAATACAAATTTCATGAGGAAACAGATTTTATTTTTGCTTTCAGCTTGTTGTAGACACAGGGCTCCTATGTAGCACAGGTTGACCCATAAGTTACTAAGTAGCCCAGAATGGCCTTGATCTTGGACAATCGGATCTTGGCCTCCCAAGTACTCACAAGTACATTCAATCTTTTGATCTTGAGACGGGATAATATCATATACAGAGTTCAAACACAAAATCCATATATTCAAGATGCAAAATAAATTTCAAAAAAGAAAAAATACCATAATGATTTAAGTAAGTTTATGATTTTGTCAAATTTATAGCTATCCTGGGGCTAGATGCTGACAGACAACTGGTTGGACAAAACGTCTAACGAGTTTGTGCTACCACACCCCAGCTTAAGGAAAAGGTTGTTTGGTCTGTGTTATTCACCAAAACCTAGAAGAATGTCTGGGGTGTAGTTAGCATTGACAAATGCCTGTTCCACGGAAGAGCAAATGATTAAGCAAACTGGGTTATAACAAGACGCTGGATGACTAACCACACAGAGACTATCCTACTACCTGTCAGCGTGAAAAAAAGACCCGAAACATAATGTAAAAGCCAAGATTCCTGGGCTCGGATAAAAACTGCATAGGTGTGGCTGTAAGCCATTTCCGGTTGTTTATTTCATATAAAGATCCGGGTCCGCAAGTTTGCCTTTGGTCCTCTAGTCGCCTGAATCCACACTTGCGGAGTCACCACCACTTGGCGCATATAATCATTTCTGATGTAGGACTCTATGTGGAGCTCCTCATCCACCACCGCGTATGTTTCCACACGCTGCTACAGGTTAGAACGCCATTCTGGGAATAACCACTTGGCCTCAGTAAAATAATTCCCCCATCACAAGGTTCCTAAAACTCTTGCTTAGTGAGCAATGATAAAAGATCAGAACAAACGAGAGCGCAACTGTATGCCAGGTAGCTTCCAGAACCTTAAATATATAGAGGCTTTAAAAGTTAATTAAATGTATCTCTATTCCATAGATTAATAAAGGGACATGTTCCTAACGAACAGGGACTTAAAAGTACCCAAACATTGCTTTGGGTGCTAAAATAGTGGGATTGCGGGTGATGTTTTTAATCTTAACACTTTTTCTGTTATTTATTTGTTTACTTTGTTGTTGTTTTTTGTTTTCTGTTCTCACGATCCTCTTGTTCCAGGGATCTTGTTCTTATTTAGGGAGCTAAGTGCTAGGTCGTGGGTGGCAGTGGGCCCAGCCCAGGCCCTCGAACGTTTCAAACCTGGAGTTCTATTGTGTGTGCATACCTGTGTTTGTGTATGATCAAGTAATTGTAAAACCTGGACCAGCCCAACAACAGGAAATCGTTCCGCAACATCTGGAAAAGAGAAGCACAGCCCTGGCCGACTCAACCCACACTCCACCCAAATGAGGAGTGTGCGGGGGCGGGGAGATCCCGCTAAACCGAGAGGCTAAGGCCACGCCCACGGGGACGAGTCCTTCTCGGGAGACCAATCCGCAACCTTATGCAAGTAACAAGTGGGCGTGGCTATAGATGGCCTCTGCCTTCGAAGCCACTCCGGAAAAAGGGACGAGGGGGGGGGACCGCGGGCTAGTCCTGATTGGCTGACCCATGCGTGAGGCGGGGCCTGGAGGCAGATCCGCCTCCCGAGGGGTGGTGCCTGCGCTCGGCGTTGAAGCCTAAGGACGTAGAGGGGTGCCGAGTGTGGCACCGCAGGCCTCGGGGCGGGGCCGGAAGTGGGGCGCTGAGATCCCCACCTCTGCGTTCCGGGAGGCCGCCGTTCCCCCGATCTGTTCCTGGTCCCCTTCGAGTCACAGCCTGAATCCGGGAGACCGGAGCCTTCAGCCTGGGCGGGGCGGCGCGGACCGGAAGGACGCCATCCCGGCCTCGGCCATGGAGGCTCCCGCGCTGTCCCTAACAGAGGAGGATCTGACTGAAGTGAAGAAGGACGTGAGTAGCTCGGCCGGGCTGGGCGCAGCGGGACGGGCGGGGACGGAGGAAAGCGGAAACCCGGAGCCGAGCGACGGGGAACTTCAGGTCGGAAGAACGCAAGGTCGGGGCACGACCCGCTTGCTGCACCCCGGGGCTGGCTGGAAGTGAGTCCAAGGTGAAACCGGCTTGGGTGTTTCTTTGCCATCCGCTTCTCACCAGTGGCTCTGCACCCTTGCACCCTGCTGATCCCCCACCTCAGCTCACCCCCGCGGGAGCTGCTTGGCTAGGGCCCCCGGAGGGCTCTCTCTGGAGCAGACGCTGGACCAGATGTCCCCCGGCAGGAGAGCAGATGGGGGAAAACTCGTCTGTCCTGGGGGCTGTGGAAAGCTCGCCAGCTGAAGGCACAGCCTGGAATTCCCCTAGTAAGCAGACGCCCACGTATTTAAATGAAGGGGGTGTGCGTACATCTAGCGAGGCTTGATTCCCAGGTAAACTTTGAAAATACTCAATAGCTAAATTGCCCTCTTCTGCTTAGAGCACGCAGAACTGCACAGACACCTTAATATTTGAGAAAGATGACTTGAGGCACCACATGTTTCGTTTTTCTTCTCCTTTAGTTACGTGTTTTGCCAGAAAAGAAAGAAATCAGATAAGCACCCCTTGTATAATATACGTGAATTCACATTAAAAACAATAATTCGTTCTTGCTTAGCACCGTAGTGCTATCGAAAAGTCGTCTTTGCGAACTTGACAAGTTGTTCAAGACATTCTTCCGCTTCAGGTCCCTTTTTCTGCCATCCCTTACTCCTTGTAGAGTTTATTGCACTGCACCCATAATTAAAATTGGCATGGTTGACTGGGACTTGTGCTGTAGGTCCCTTGTTTGGTGGAGTTGGCAGGGTGCTTACACTCCACTTGAGACTAGGTCTTCGATAACCACTGTCCTCTTATTAAAGATGCCAGGAAACCATGCACACACATGGCAGCTGTGCTCCCAGTTCTGTTTCATACAGTTTGGAATTTTCTCACAATCCTTAAGATATCCTGTAAGGAAGAGAATCTCTTTCCATTTTATAGCTGGCAAAGGCGGATCAGACCTGCCTATAGACACAGATGGGAAGACCACTGCGGACCTCTGTTTCTGGTCCAGTGGGTTCACTGGTGTTACCCTCCCCAGCGTTCCCAGTTTAGACCTGTGTCAGGTGTTCATAACTGTAGAGAAGCGATGCATGAGCCGCAAGGTGGCTACAAAAATTTTTTTTCAGGTGTCTGTCCTATTTTCAGAACTGCTGTGAGGAGCTTGAAAATTCATCCACACAATTTGAACTTCCTTCTTTCTCAACTCCAGACCTTTATTTACAGGTGCTTTTTAGGAACCAAGTTTTAATATTATACAAAGTATTCTTCTGTTTTCAGTCATTGAACTATTCACTGTCCTTCCCCCCAAACTGCTTGGCGTCCTTTTAGGAAGTGGCTGAAGTTATTTACATGAGGCTCTGTGTATTTTCAGGCTTTCTTTCTGTGGCGTCTGTTGCCTGTGGTCAGCCATGGCCCCAAAATACTTAACAGGGATGTGACAAGTTTATATGGTACAAATTGAGCACTCTTCTAAGTAGCTTGATAAAATCCTGCACTATCCCACTGCATCTGGCCAGGGCCATGAGGCAAACCTTTTCCCCAGTGTATCACACTGTATGTGTTACCTACCTGCTAGTCCTTTAGTAGCTGTCTTGATGAGATTAGTTTTTATGGCAGAGAGCTTCGGTATGGAGTTGGTACCATGAGGTTTCAGACATCACCTGAGGGTCTTGGCACAAGTCCTTATGTTGGGGGGGAGCACTGTCCTGCTGATGATCCCCCAGGTGTAGGCGAACTTTTTTTTTTCCTGGCTGCAAGTCCCAAGTAACTAACTACACGTAGGCTTTTGTTAATTACAAATGCTCAGCCATGCCAGGCGGTGGTGGCGCACGCCTTTAATCCCAGCACTCGGGAGGCAGAGGCAGGCAGATCTCTGTGAGTTTGAGACCAGCCTGGTCTACAGAGCTAGTTCCAGGACAGGCTCCAAAGCCACAGAGAAACCCTGTCTCAAAAAACCAAAAAAAAAAAACAAAAACAAAACAAATGCTCAGCCAGTAGCTCAGGCTTGCTACTAGCTAACTCTTACATTTTCAATTCATCCGTATTTTTATCTAGGCTTTGCCATGGGTCTTGGTACCTTTTCTCAATAAGGCATACCCATGTTCTGTCTCTGCTCAAGACTCCCAACTATGCCCTTCTTCCCAGCATTCTCAGTTTGGCTCTCCCTCCTAACCTTATTCTGTTCAGCTATTGGCCAGTCAGCTTCTTTGTTGAACCAATCATATGTTCACACAGTATAAAGGAATATTCCACAGCCAGAACTCCTCTGTCTCCAGTACTCCTCCCTCTTCTCGTCATTTGTTTAATATGTCCTTTTTTGGTTGAATTTGGTTTAACAAATAGAGATTCCATGGTACTCTGAAGTTCATAATGTAATTTGGTTCTAACAGTTAAATTAAGAACTAAGACAAAATCCTGTTTTTAAAATAGCTTAATTTTGCTGGATGGTGGTGGCACATACCTTTAATCCCAGCACTCAGGAGGCAGAGGCAGGTGGATCTCTGTGAGTTCGAGGCCAGCCTGGTCTACAAGAGCTAGTTCCAGGACAGGCTCCAAAGCTACAGAGAAATCCTGTCTCAAAAAACAAAAGAAAAAGAGAAAAATAAATAAGGCTTAATTTCTTGAAGGAAAATAGCCATAAAATGATAATTTCAGAATATTGTATTGAATTTTTCATTCATCCAAAGCACTGCACTCTGAAATGCAGATTATACAGCATTAAACAGAACACCACTGCTTCTTACCTGCTCCAAATATATAGGTCATTAAAGCTGAAAAATAAAATATCTTTCACGGGGCTGGAGAGATGGCTCAGTGGTTAAGAACACTGCCTGCTCTTCAAAGGTCCTGAGTTCAATTCCCAGCAACCACATGGTGGCTCACAGCCATCTGTAATGAGATGTGGTACTCTCTTCTGGCCTGCAGGCAGACAAAATACTATATACATAATAAATAAATCTTTTTAAAAAATACAATATCAGTCACACAATTGTACAATTTCAAATTTGGCTGTGAAGACAACGTTGTACTTTGAATGAGACAGTCAGATGTGCCTGAGATTGATTCCTGGAGGTTATGACAGAGCTGGGGGAGGAACACTTGAAGGAGAAAAGAATTTACTGACAGGGACCTAAGACAGTCAAGGCTTTTGTAAGTTCAGAATGTTGAGAGAAGGCAGAGGTTAACAAGATGAGATGGGAAATGTGGTCTAAGTAAACTCATGAAAGACTTGATTTTTTTCTGCTAGTAGAGGCGTGCTAAGGAATTAATAGGATTTTTGTTTGTTTGACTTTTAAGGATCTTTCTGCCTTTTCTGTGGACTAGGACATGAGTAAAAGTAGAAGAAGTCTTGACTAGGTGTCCTGAGACGCCTAGTTTGGGTCAGGGTGAAGGCAGTAGTGTGAGTGAAGCAGAAGTTCAGGGTGCTTTGTAAGAAGAACACAGAAATAATGGGACTTGATGGGCAGCTGAGGCTGACGGTCTGAAGAGAGCTCGAAAGGAGAAGTACAAGCTTGATACTGGAAACCTTGACGACTACAGATGAGATGTTCGAGGCCCTGTAAAGAGAAGTTTACAGGTGCTCTCCTGCAGTCCCTGTCATTGGAGACGAAGGCAGAAAGGTCACAAGTTTGAGACCAGGTATAGCAAGACCCAGGGAAGGGGTGAGAGGTGCGGAGAGAAGTGTCCTAGAGACCACAGTGAATTGGGGCATTGTCGTATTTGTTCGGGAAGGAAGTTGTGTCTGGAGGAAGACTGTGTCCCTGCTCTGAGAAGCCAAATAAGATGAAGGTGGAAAGATTCTGTCAAAAGAGCAGATCATTGGTGACTTGGGTAAGAGCGTTGGAACAGAGTGGAAATGTCTGGGTATGAGCTGGGAAATGAGATAAAGAAGTAGGAATCTGGTGCTGCATGAGGCGTGTCCAGCTCATCCTGGATGCTAAGGTGAGGCTCTCCAGAGATGATCAATGACCTCAGTCTTAAAAGATGAGGAGGAGCTTAGGGTATGAAAAGAGAAAACCAGACACATGACAGCATGGGACAGTGTCAGTCCTCAGCTGTAGAGGAGCAAAAATCCTAGAGTGCTGCTGAATTACCACACTTTCAAGAATCTTCCCTGCCATGATTCAGTAGTCTTACTGTCTGTAAGAGACTAGGCTGAACAGACACTGAGAGAAACAGCTAATAACCTCCTGAAACTGAAAAGCTTCTATAAAGCAAAGGACACGGTCAACAAGACAAAACGACAGCCTACAGAATGGGAAAAGATCTTCACTAACCCCACATCAGACAGAGGTCTGATCTCCAAAATATACAAAGAACTCAAGAAATTGGACACCAAAGGAACACATAATCCAATTTAAAAAAAAAAAAAAAGGAGTACAGACCTAAATAGAGAACTCTCAATAGAGGAATCTAAAATGGCTGGAAGACACTTAAGGAAACGCTCAACATCCTTAGTCATCAGAGAAATGCAAATCAAAACAACTCTGAGATTCCATCTTACACCTGTAAGAATGGCCAAGATCAAAAACACTGACGACAACTTATGCTGGAGAGGATGTGGGAAAAGGGGAACACTTCTGCATTGCTGGTGGGAGTGCAAGCTGGTACAGCCCCTTTGGATGTCAGTGTGGCTAGGAACTTACACATAAAACGTTTGTTGTGTGGATAAATAAATGTGTGTGGGAATTCAGGAGATTAAAAATCTTTGAGAAACCTCCAATGAGGCAGCTTCCCTGCCATTGTTTTCTAACTCGGCTCTACTGAAATCTTGCACTGCCTGTAGCTCATTGTAATTGTGAGTCATATTCATCACCATTATCATTATCCCTCACAGGACCCATCGCATAGTATGTACCATGCAATTCCTAAGCAATTCGCATATTAATTTATTCCTCCGAACTATCACATGCAGAAATAGGCACAGAGGACTTAAGTAACTTGCCCAAAATCATGTGTCTAGTATGCAAGCATGAATATGTAATGACTGGCATCAGATCATCATCGTTTATTAAGACAAACATGGACCTGATTTAAACAGTACACACTGTATGCATGAGCATTAATTACATGCTACCTCATGACACGTGCACCATTTTGTTTTCATGTTTCAGTTAAGTAAGCGCCAGCCTGAACTAGCTTCTCTCAATCTAGGCTTTCCTCTAGTCTCCTTTTTCTTAATTTTTCCAGCACTCCCTCCTATTCCTTTATCTTCCTCTTTGTGCATCCCTTCCTTCTCCCTCCTACAAAGACTGGCTCCATGAGTTGTATAGGTTTCTAACTGACCTCACAGCCAGACATCTGGGTTCTTTGGAGTTTTGAGTTTTGTTTGTTTATACTGGTTTCACAGTGAGGTGATATAAAAATTAATAACATTAGAAAGTTGCAAATTGTGAGGCTCTATACCAAGTTGTTCTCCCTGGTCCCAATTGTGAAATTACTTTCTTAATAGTTACTAGAATCTAAAGACATTTTTTTCTTTACCCCTGAATTAGGGGTAAAGAAAACCTCTGCAGACTTCTAGCTTCTGCAGGCCCTTCTCCCATCAGCTGGGTCTTAGTTTTCAGGTGTGATAAAAGGTGAACCAGACCATATGTCACAAAGTAACACTGAAGCATATTTTCTTTTCTCTCTTAGGCTTTAGAAAATTTACGTGTTTACCTGTGTGAGAAAATCATAGCTGAGAGACATTTTGATCATCTCCGTGCAAAAAAAATACTCAGTAGAGAAGACACGGAAGAAATTTCTTGCCGAACTTCAAGTAGGAAAAGAGCTGGGAAGTTGTTAGACTACTTACAGGAAAACCCCAAGGGACTGGACACCCTCGTGGAATCCATTCGCAGGGAGAAAACACAGAACTTCCTGATTCAGAAGATAACGGATGAAGTACTAAAGCTTCGTAATATAAAACTGGAGCATCTCAGAGGTGAGGGATGCCGTGCAGCAAGCTAAGGTTCAGAACTATTCAATTTACGTTCTTACCAGATACATATTATGAAAGTGATATAAACCCAGTTGGCTGTATTCATATTCAGTTAAGGTTAAGAAGCTTATTTCTAATATGTGCCTTAAACGTAATCCATTCAGAAATAAGCTCAGAAACACAATTACATTTTAAGAAGAGGAGCTCTGTGGCTTATGCCTATATTCCTAGACGTAGGAAGCCAAGGCAGGAGGACTGCCACAAGTTCAAAGCCAACCTGGGTTACATTGTGAGTTCCAGGTCAGCCTGCTATGTAGAGCGACACTCTGTCCTGACAACCGAAGGACAATCTATAGGCAATGGATCTTAAGTTTGCCTGAGCTTGTCTCTGTGATTTTTCCCACCAGTTAATCAGAAGCAGTGATTGGCACATGCTTATAAGAATCCTGCATAAAGTACACATGAATTTAAACCAGTCAGCTTGTGAGAGGCATGGGACCTGAGACTGGCCAGAGAGGAGCAAGGCACCTCCCATTTCACCCTCAGCCCACGGCACTCTCTGACGGGACACTTTGTAGAACTCTGCTCAGTTTAAATCCCCAAGATGATACTCCCACCCCTTCCCCAGAGCACCAAGTTACACACACATACTCACAGTTATAGCCTAAGCTTACGTGTGCACAGGCTATAACTGTGCCTGTTCCTCTTGACATTGGCGATAGAGAAGTGAGTTGTTGAAGGCTCTGCCTGTAAGAAACTCAAATCTGGATGTCTTTGTTGCCTCTCCCCCCTCACGAGCTTTATGACCAGCGTCTGAGTCAGGTTTGGTGATCTACATCTGGACGCTTAGGGGAGGACTGTGATTTTTGAGATCAACCTGAGTTACTCTCTAAAATCTTGTCTCAAAAAACAGTGAGAGATGGGGAAAGGGGTGTGTCTATAGTGAAAAATTAGCAGAAAAGATTACCCGCAAATTCACTTTAGATTTCATTGGTTTTACCTATAACTGTCACCGCCGGGGTTGCTGTGCCTGGAGACAGCTGCGTGCTAGGCATAATAGGCAGTGTTTGCATCCATCCTGTCTGGGCTGACTGTCCATTAGACCGGCAGGACATGGTAGAATTCTACGGTTGGAGAAAGCACTGTTGTTTGAGCTGCGATGGTCGCTGGCTACCTGTAGCTCCCTCTGTGCACGGCAGTCCTGGAACATTGCATGGCTCGCCTGTTCAGTGCCGATTTTGTCAACCCTAATAGTAACAGCGAGTGTCTCAGGTCACTAAATCCTCTTCGGTTCTAATACCCCATGACTCAAGAACCAGTAATTGCCATTTATTGACTTTTTCGAGACAGCATTTCTCTGTAGCTTTGAGGCCTGTCCTGGAACTCACTCTGTAGACCAGGCTGGCCTCCAGCTCATAGAGATCCACCTGCCTCTGCCTCCCAGGTGCTGGGATTAAAGGTGTGCACCACCACTGCCTGACTTGTAAAATTTGAGTATGTCTGATTACATTTTGTTTTTAATAAAATAATATTTTTTGCCAGAATGCTAAAGAATGTTTCTTAGATAAAAATGGTATATGTAATCCTAGCACTCAAGAGGCTGAAACAGGAAGACTCAGAGTTCATTCAGGTTGCCCTGGGCTGCTTAGCAACTGCAGCACTAACCTATGCTGTAGGAATGACATGATGTTACTCTCTTTGGACTCTGGAGGGGCCTATCACCCAGCTCCCAAATGAATCACAGGCGGAGGCTCATCTTAGTTATGAATGCCCAGCCTTAGCTTGTTCCTTGCCTGCTTTTCTTATATTATCCCATCTACCTTTTGGCTGCTGTGTCTTTCCATTCACTTATTTTTTTAAATCTCACTGTGTGAATTGCTGTGTAGCTGGGAGGCTGGCCCCAGATGTCCTCCTCCTTCTCGGGGTACTCCTGAACCCCTTCTCCTAGTTTTATCCTTCTGTATACTCTCTGCCTGGTAGCCCCACTTATCCTTTCTCCTGCCTCACTATTGGCTGTTCAGGTCTTTATTAGACCGTCAGGTGTTGGAAACAGGCAGAGTAACCCAGCTTCACAGAGCTAGGCAAATGCGACATAAACAAAAGTAACACACCTTACAATAATATTTCCAGCAGGGAGCCCTCTCTCAACGGAAATAAAGTTAGCTATGAACAGCTGCTTGCCTTTTTTTTTTAAAGATTTATTTCTTTATTATGTATACAGTATTCTGCCTGTGTGCGTATCTGCACCCCAGAAGAGGGCACCAGATCTCCTTACAGATGGGTATGAGCCACCATGTGGTTGCTGGGAATTGAACTCAGGGCCTCTGGAAGAGCAGTCAGTGTTCTTAACCGTTGAGCCATCTCTCCAGCCCCCTTGCCTTTTTTTTTTTAAAGGATTTTTTTAAATATGTCTGAGCTGTTTGCCTGTACTTGCATGCCTGGTGCCTGCAGAGTCCAAAGAGCACATCAGCTCCCCTGGAACTGGAGTTACAGATGGTTGTGAGCCGCCGTGTGGATGCTGGGAACTGAACCAGGGTCTTCTGGAAGACTAACCAGTGCTCTTAACCTTTGAGCCACTTGGCCTCCTACCCCACCCTAGCCTTCAGCTGTCAACTATGCAAGTAATCATTGAATATGAACAACGTGGCATTGAGTTAGCTGCCATGGTGGCCTTAGCCTGCAGTGTAAATAGTAGGATTCTTGTCAGAGAGCAAGTGAGGTCTGCAGAGGATTGTGACAGCAGCATTTGTAGATTACAGCTGAAATCCTGCTGCTGAACATCAAGGGGCAGCCTCTAATCCCAGCTCTTAGGCAGCAGTTGCAGGAGCCAGCCTGGGCTACATAGTGAGGTCAAGGGCAGCCTAGGCTACATAAGACCCTGCTGCAAATGTCGTACCAAGGTGGTACTGGAACTAGCTCACAGTCCTGGAGGAGTTAGAGGGTGGGAGGCTTGTCCATTTTGGTTCCCTTCTCATTTGCTTTCTGGATGCTCTGTTGTAGGCTTGCAGTGCAGCAGCTGTGAGCCCTTTGCAGCTGCAGCCACCAACAACCTTTCCAGGTCCAATTCAGATGAGAGTAATTTCTCAGAAAAGCAGAGAGCGTCCATGGTCACGTACCACCCGGAAGGAGAATCTAGCACCGCTCCCTTTTTCTCCACGGAGTCTTCTCTGAATTTGCCAGTCCTGGAAGTGGGCAGAACTGAAAGCAGCAGCTTCTCCTCGGGCACTCTTCCTCGACCTGGGGACCCCGGGGCCCCTGCTTTGCCCCCAGATCTGCAGTTGGAAGGAGGAACTTGTGGAAACTCGAGCGAGATGTTTCTGCCCTTACGGTCACGTGCTCTCTCACGCCAGTGACCTTCACTGGCTAGTGTCTCAGTGTTGAAACTTGTTGTGAATGATAGAATCTTTTTATAAAGCCACTGTAACAGTACACTCACGCTTCACGTGTGTCCTAAATCACAGTGTGCACATCTCTGTAAATAGGATTTGTTAGCGTAAAGAAGCACACTACGGGTAGCTGGGCATAAATCATGGATGTGTGCTTCTCTGTATTGACCCTTTCCTCTTAGATGTTTAGTGTTTCTTTTTATAAGACTAATTTTATCAACATATTTCTCAATTTGAGAAATCAACTCATGGCTGAGAATAATGTTTCTTAGCACATTTATGCTACAAATTTTCAGTTTGATATTTTTCCCAGTGATCTGGCCATACATCTCAGCAGTACACTCTTCTGACTCGTAGAAAAGCCAGGCACTAAGGAGAGTCTTCTGCTCCTTGGTTCCGAGAAGCCTTCGGGTTCTAAAGGAGCACCTGATGGCATTGAGTCTCCTGTGACCTCAGTGGCCACAGTTCATTTTGTACTGCTCTTGCCAGCCGACTAAGTGCCTTTGGATTTCCGCCTTCGCGTCCTCATTCTTAGCTCTGGAGAAGACTGTCCTGGCTGGGCAGTGGGTGCACGCCTTTAATCCCAGCCTGGTCTACAGAGTGAGTTCCTGGACAGCCAGGGCTACACAGAAAAAGTTAATTAGTTACTTGTAACTAATTAATAGTACTTATAATTGGATAAAAATACTTCCTCTGAGCCTCTCATTCTTTTTCGATGAACACTGCTATATGGATAAAGTAACTAGAGAATTGTTTTTGGAATATGTGACAATTTTGTTTTTAATATTTTCATCAAGCAGCCACTTGCTACAGCTGTGTTTTTATTGTATTACAAAGTTTGACTAACTTTACACATTTAAAAAATGCTGATTGTTTTCATTTAAATTATAAATCCATGTTTTCTGACATCCACCTTCTATATATTTCTATTATTTAAAATGTAAGAAATGAAAAGTTGCTATTAACAATAAAAAATTTTAAGGTAGTAATGTTTCAGAGTCAAAAACTCAAAATGTCTGATTTTCGAATGTCTAACCCTTTATATATACTGGTTTTTAAAATAGAAAACAGTATTTCAAAGCCAACATGCCTATGATTCTACCACTTGGGAACTAGAAGCAGAAACATAGTGAGTTTGAAGTTACACAGTGAGTTCAAGGGCAGCCAGAGGCTGTAGTCAAGACTGTCCCTGAAAGTGGCAGGGCGGAGAGAGACGGAAGAGGAGCTATAAATTGAGAGGATGCCTTGACTCAGTAGTAGGCTGTACTTTGTTACTAAGCTAATGGATACAGTAGTAAAAGTTACTTTTTAGGAATACCATATTAACACAGTATAAAAATCATACTTCCCCTGTTCACTTTTTAAATTGCTTTTTGTTAAAAGCATGTTGTTTGTGCAGTTATAGGTTTAACAGAAAAATTGAGCAAAATAATTATTAAATCCTCTTCCTCCATATTCCCCATACTTACATTGATGTGGTAACTTGTTTCAGCCAGTAGGCAATATTGAACATTGTTATTAACTAAAGTTCATATCTGGGTCCTCCCTTGGTTGTCTGAGTTGTAAGTTTTTAGGACTATATGTTACATATCTACCCAAAAGTGTCCTAGCCAAATAGTTTATTTTCACTGCTTTAAAAAATCTTTCCTGATGCACCTGCTCTGCCTCCTTCCATTCCCAGCCCTAGCAAGCACTGGCCATTTCTAGAATGTCTCGTTGTTGGGTTGTTGGGTCCTAAAGAAGAAAGCCGCCTCAGACTGGTTTCTGCTCCTCAGGCTTTGCAGGGGGTGTGCCTCATCCTTAGCATGGTACTAGAAGGGCCAAGCAGGCCAGGGGAGTGGCCATTAGTAACTTAGGTTGACTCTTTGTTTTGTTTTTTTAATCTTTTTAGTTTTGTTTGCATTTTTCATTTGTTTTTATTAAATAACTGTATAGTATATATGTGAATACATGTTTGTGTGTGTGGAGGTCAGAGGTCAATGTCTGTGTGTGTAATATATGTGTGAGTACATGTTTGTGTGTGTGCCTGTGTGTGGAGGTCAGAGGTCGATGTCTGTGTGTGTAATATATGTGTGAGTACATGTTTGTGTGTGTGCCTGTGTATGGAGGTCAGAGGTCCATGTTCGGTGTCTTCAGTTGCTTTCAGTCTTACATTTTGGAGACAGCGACTCGCTTGGCCTGGAACTCACCATTTGGCTAGCCTGGTGGATCCTGGGATCCTGGCTCTGCTCCCACACCCTTGGGTTACAAACACACCACTCCATCCAGCTTCTCGGTGGGTGCTGGGAACCCAAACTCGGGCGATCATGTCTGCAGCAGGTGCTTTATTGACCGAGCCATCTCCCCAGCCCCTGATACTCAACTCTGAGCCCTTATTTTTATTGCTAGAGATTTTTATCTCCTGTCGGAGAGGCTTTGCCATCCCAGCATCTTGATGCCACTTTCAAGTTTTCTGGAAATTCAGTTGTTTACGTGTTTGTCCATTGAGCTCTCATTCCTGGTTGGTTTGCTTTTGAGACAGAATTTCAGAATAACCTGAGGTAGCCTCAGGCTCGTTACATAAACAAGGGTGGCCATGGGTGTCTGATCCTCGAGCCTTCACTGCCGAGGGCTGAGATTACAAATTATTACCACCACACCCAGAACTAAAGATGATTGGGGGACCCCAGGACTTTGTACTTTGAGAACATCTTTATCTTTCAGTCTAGGTACTTGGATGGAACTTATTTTAGGAACACTCAGACCTATTTTCTCATAACTTATAACCCAGCAATATTCATTGATGTCGCCCGTGGATGGCCGTTGAAATAATTACTAGGAATATAAGTATGAGCAAGGCCGTGTAGTCCCTTCCATCCTCAAATTCACAGCCCTGTCCCATGTTAGGAGGTAAGTTAGTATCGGATGCTAGTTAGTTAGTGTGTCACCTTTGACCAGGGATCCTTAACTGGGATCTAAATATTTACAATGATATTAACTTCTTTGAGGGAGCAGGTAAAATTACTACACTGGCCTCCAGTTTGTGGCAATCCTCCTGCCTCATCCTCCCAAGTGCTAGAGTCAGAAGTGTGAGGCCCCACTCCTCCACGCTTGTTTGTTCATACCGTTGTTTTGCTTTGAGGTAGTCCTACATAATACTAAATTGGCAAGGAGCCCCTTGTATGCACCTCTCTGGCCCCCAAAATTTGCAGTAGCCCACCCGCCTCTATCCTAGGATTAGAGACATGCATCACCATGCCTAGCTTTTCTGTGCCACAGTTACCAGCCGAGAGTGACAATGGCCACTGGTACAGGTTTTAGGATTCCCTGGGGGAAAGCAAATATAACCTTGCTTGGCGACTGTGGAATCCTCGCCTCCAGCCTCTTTCCCTCCTCCCAGGAGCAGGAGTGCAGCACCGCAGCACCGCCACTAGGGGACGCAAACGCATCACTTGCTTGCCAGTCTAGCGACGGGGCGGGGTCAGCTGCGACTTCCGGCTTCCGGCCGAGAGGGTGGGCGTCCGTAGCCGTCATGGCAGCTGAGGAGAAGGACCCGCTGAGCTATTTCGCGGCTTACGGGAGCAGCAGCTCTGACTCGTCGGGCGAGGAGAACAGCGAGCCGGAAGACGGGGGTCACAAGGAGGCGGCCCCGGCCCCAACGACGGGCGGCCGCGGGAAGCAGGCGGAGAAGCGGCTGCCGGGCCCCGACGAGCTGTTCCGCAGCGTGACCCGCCCGGCCTTCCTCTACAACCCGCTCAACAAGCAGATCGACTGGGAGCGACACGTGGTGAAGGCGCCCGAGGAGGTGAGGTCCCCGGCCCCGCGGCCGCCCCGGGGCCCGCCCCCCGCACGCACTCAGCCCGCGGGAGGCCGCGCGTCCCCACGGCCCCGGGAGCCCGGGGGGTGTCAGCCTGGGCTCGCCCGCCCCTCCGCGCTCGGGGCCCCCAGCCCGGCGACGACTAACGGTGGTGACTCCCCGCCCCCCGCTGCAGCTTCTCCCCGAGACCCCTTCCCTTTGACGCCGAAGTGCCTGCGCTGCTGCCGCCAAGACAGTGTCTCTGCCGCAGCCTCCTGAAGGGGTCAGCCTGGCCGTAGTATCTGAGACTGGATTCTTCTTTGGTAACTAAAAGTTATTAGCTTTGTTTATCTAGGGAAACCCTTTGACTTTTTGCTTAACAGTATTGTGATGTTGATGGAAAAAGAAATGTGTCTCTAGAGCCTAAAGGATTAGAAAATAAAATAGAATTTTAAAAAAAGCCAGCCAGAAAGATGAGCCGTCGGCAGGGAGGTGCATGCGCTAGTATGGATCGCAGGAACCTCGGTTCGTCACAGGGTTTCTTAATGTGCTTTCTTAACAGCCTCCAAAGGAATTCAAAGTCTGGAAGTCCACCTATGTGCCGCCCCCGGAGACCTACAGTACTGAGAAGAAGCCACCGCCGCCGGAGCTGGACATGGCGATAAAGTGGTCGAACATCTATGAGGACAATGGTGATGATGCCCCCCAGAATGCTAAGAAAGCCCGGCTTCTGCCCGAAGGGGAGGAGACGGTGGAATCAGGTAAGAGTGCTCTTGAGACCTCAGCCCTTGATGCGTCTCTTTAAGGAGATTACTCAGTGAGCGACATTTAGACCCCGGTGAGCTGACACAACAGCCTTGACTTTGAATACCAACAAGAATCACTTCCATCTTTTGGGTTTTCCGTTTTATTTGGTGTGAGACAAGGTCTATGTAGGCTGGATGCCCTTTGAGGCCAGTTTGCTTTGCCTCGCAGTGGTAAGATTAAAGGCAGGGGCCGCCTTCCCATCTGTGCCTGAAGCAGACTCCTGGAAGTCCCCAGTGCCTCGTTACAGCTGCAGGTTGTTCCTTCACAGTTCCTGTAACTATGGCTGGCATGTGTTGACGGCTTCGTTTTCTGAGACAGTTGTGCTTTAGAGGTACAGCTAGCTTGGCAGAGTGGGGAATCCTGTGCACGGGAACAGGACATAGAGTTTCTTGCTTTTGTTGGTAATCTTATAATTTTGTCTCTCATTTGGACTACCACAGTAATCTAACAATTTCCAGTACACTCCTGGTAGTAATTTAGTCTCCTTTACCTGGGATGGGCCAGTGCTCTCGTTTGTTTATAGGCCCTGCTTTGTGAGAGCCTCATCTGGTCCTCTGTGGTCCCACAGCAGCCCATCGCAGTGGATGGCTGTTGAGTTGAGCTCAGCATCCTGGACTATCGTTTTAAAGGCCATTTGCCTTTTTTGTTAGACAGATTTCTGATCTTCCAATACAAGAGCCAACCTTAGCAAAAGGTTGTTCTCTCCTTAGCAGGAGGGTGTCTGCTGTTGCTGAGGATGATCTTGAACGGAGTTCTCCTGCCTTCACATCCCTAGCACTGGAACTGTAGGCATATCCTTGTCAAGGTTTTTTGAAGCTCTTAAAGTGTGACTTTTAATACCTTTATCTATGGCACTTAAGTATTTAAATACAGAATCCTCGTACAGCCTTACACATAGAATAGGGAAATGTTGAGTGAGAGCTTATAACTTGTCCAGGGTCACAGTAAATACATGGTGCATTGACACCTGACAGTATGACCCGTGGCTCGTTACCACTGTCTTGTAGAGGAGAAAACAGACGTGATGGACTGCCGAAGTTCACAGCGTTGGGAACTGTCAGCCTTGACTAGGATTAAGTATTAAGTAATTAGTATTAAGCTGAGGTTTTCTCCCATCGTGTTGTCATAATTTAAGAAGTAATCGTTCTTCTCAGGGACCCGTTCACCGTAGTCTAGTGCCCGTACATCTCTGTCCCCTTGTGATAAAGGCCCAGAGGTTATATGCAAGTAAGCAAGGATCATCTTTTTTCTAACTTGTGGGTTCAGTTACCAGAAATTCATATAAATGGCAAATAACATCCACATTACCTACCATAGCTAACTCTGTCATTTTAATCAGAAGCTGAATGTAAGCAATTGAAAAGACAAAAAGACCAAGGGTTTTCTGGCTTAAAGCTGGATCGTATGACTCAAGGGGTGTTCTGAGGCTCAGGAAACAGCAGTCATAACAGGCCTGAGGACCCAGGATCTGCCTGGTGTTGGGATTAAAAGCGTGTGCTACCACCGGCTGGCAAATCTTGTTAAATTGGATGTAAGTGTTGGTTACTGAATCTAACTCTTGTAATAAATGCCCCCACCTGTTTAGAGATTTGGTCTGAAACTCACTATGTAGCCAAATGACCATGAACTTCTGATCCTCCTGCCTCCCAAAATGAGGTTACAAGTGTGTGCCTCTCTGCACATTATGTGGGTCTAGATTTGAGCTTCGCACATGCTCAGTGAGCATTCTGCCAACTCAGCCACTTCCCCAGCTTTTGAGGAGTGATATTTTTGCCATTGTAGATGGCAATACCACTGCAAATATTGATTTGCCTTTTTCTTCTTGTATGTGTGTGAGTGTGGAGGCCACAGGACAGCCCTAGGTTCAGTCCTTGTCCTCTGCCTCGGTTGAGATTTTTTTCTGCTATGTGTGTATTATGTATCCATGTATTCATGCATGCTGTGTCTAGCTGGCCTTTAGAGTTGGCGTTCTCTCTCTGTCTCTCCTACCTTGCCTTGGGAGCACTGAGGTTACAGACATGTTAACTGGTCAGGCTTTTTGCGTAGATTCAAATTCAGGTCCGAAACTATCTCCCCAACCCCAACAGCATTGTTTACCTATAGTTTGTAATTAATGAAGCATGTATTGGAAACTCTACCCACTTAATTATATTTTAAATTAATTATTACACTACATTGCTTTTATCTGGCCATCCCATATTCTTCCTTTGTCCTTTTTCGCCATTTACTCTCAGAATGTAGAGGAGCTGATAAAGGTTAAATCTAGCCTTGCCTCTCACTGTTTATCAGGGCTGCTTGTTTAGTGATTGTGAAATGCAGAGAAGTAAAGGTTATATTTTCATCGCTTTATTAACATAAAAAATTAACAAATAAATAGCAAAAACCAGCTAATGAAGCAAATGGAGTTTTTTGTTGGGGTTTTTGGGGGGGTAGTTTTTTTGGTTTGGTTTGGTTTGGTTTTTTGGTTTTTCAAGGCAGGATTTCTCTGTGAAACAGTCCTGGCTGACCTGGAACTCACTCTGTATTCAGGCTGGCCTCAAACCCACAGAGATCCTCCTGCCTCTGCCTCCTGGGTACTGGGTTTAAAGGTGTGCACAACCAGCACCCGGCCTGCTTTAATTTTAAAACAGGTTAAGTTAATGTTTACCTTAAGTGACTCACGCTGTATAATAGAAAATATTGTTTTCATATCCGTGCGTATGTGCTGTGTTAGGATTAGGGTTTGGTTTGGTTTGGGTTTTTTGTTTTGTTTTGTTTTGTTTTTTAAGCTATTCCTGTGCTAGTTTTTAAGGCAGTACCTTATTTTGACAGTAGGGGGCAGGCGCTCTCCTCCAGTCACTCACAGGACTCATTTTTCCAGTTGTGGTATCAGTGTTGATCAGTAAATTTACCTGTAGTAAGTTGTAGACTTTTAATGTGTTCTATAATGTGGCTTGATAGTAGTCTTCAAGAAATGCTTTCAACTTCTCCATTACTAATTCTGAAATAATTTCAAGGTAAGCTTGATTGTTAAGCTCCAGCTTAAAACCAAAGTTTTAATGTGGGTATGGTGACTTCACACCACTAATCCCTAGGAAGTGGAAGTAGGAGGGTCAGGCACTAGGACCCAGCCAGGTTGCAGATTTCTGTCATGTGATTTGACCTTGGCAGTTTCCCTAAGTTTTTAATGTGAAGGCCTTAAAACATCAAAATATTTTTATGGCAAAAATATTCTGTATTTTGGACTTTAGTTCAGCCAGCACAGAGGCTTGTGTCTGTAATCTCAGTACCTGGGAGGCTTGAGGTAGGAGAATCATGAAATCAAGCCTAGGCTACATAGGGAAAAGAGGAAGGGGAGAGGAGAGAAGTGGAGTAAAGTCAAGGCTGAGGGTGTTCAGTATGGAAGATTATCTGGAAGGGTTTGGTCCCTGCTACCATGGAAGTCAGGAAGTGAGAAGCTGTGTGCATCTGTGGGATTCTTTTGGAGTGTTGCTGTGTATCGCTGGCTGGCCTCAAACTCCTAGCAGTCCCCCTGTCTCAGCTGCCTGAGGGGAGCACTGCCAGCACCAGCACCACAGGTGGCCGGACTCTCGCATCACACATTGTTGGGGGAGACTGGTGTGAATTAGCAGCTAGTCTGTGCTCGCCCCGGTATATTGAGACACATTATTGAATTTTTTTAAGTAGAATGAAAAGGTCCACTTTTTCAGGTTTGACACCTTTATTCATGGACATTTTCTGTGGCCATAAACAGTAATGGTGTGGGTGAAAAGGGGTACTGTTTATTGTATGGTTCTATAGTTTTTCTCCACCCAAATTTCCCTTAGTCTAGGAACATGCTGTAAAGATGTTCTGCCGTCTAGGAAGGAATAGTCCAGAATTAGAATAGACAGCTGTGAGATTCTCTGAACCTTCTTGTGCTTTTAACCTCAGAACATATGGTGGGTTGATTGTAAGACTGAGAGAGGAAATCTGAGAGGAAAAGTCCAGCTGGTGGCCACTTAGCATGGCTAAAGGTGGTGCATGTTTTGTAGACAGAAACTGCTCTGGTCCTATGACGTGCACTGTTTCTAATTGCATACAGTGTGTGCACTGGTAAAATTTGGGGGATGGCTGTTTCAGAAAGAGCTGGTTTCCGTGGAAATTAGATAAATTAAGCCACATTAATATGTCCCTAAATTGTTAACTTACAATTTGCTATAATTAAAAAAAAAACCTGTTTGTTTTAAGATGTAGTTTAATATCGGGTTCTGAAAATAGTATTTAGTTTTATTGGCAAGCTTTCAGACAGCTGATGAGTGAGCGTTTGGTATAAAGCTAATAAATGGGTTTTCTGTGTTGATTTTTTTTTTTTTAAAGACTTACTAATGAAGCTCTCTTCTTTCCCACTTCAAGATGATGACAGAGATGAGCGTGCATCTAAGACGCGAAGAGTAGAGCCAGGAGAAGCAGCCAAGAAGAAGAAGTAGAGGAGCGGGGCCAGATCCGCCGGGCTGACGTGTCCTCGGGTGGAGTGTTGGCTGTTGTGCATTCTTACGAGAAAGTATTTATGTTAATGAACTAACAGTATCGCCTCAAGACTTTCCACTGTAGAATTCATTTTCTTATTTAAAACCTGTATGTATTTACAACTCTAATGGTGACCTGTGATTGTGAACTGACAGTACCCGGAAGCATTCTGGCTATCACAGAATTGGTGGCAGGCCTTGAGAGTTTTGTCACATGGACATGCCAGTGCTCTTTGAACCTTTTATAAAGGAATATATTTTTAAAGTAAATATATTGTAATGTACTGTGAACTTGTGGGTGCTTTTCATTAGTGTCTGTACAGTGTAAATAGCTGATCATGGAAATAAAATAACTTACGTCAACATTGCTATTATTGGATGCCACTAACGAGTATTTGTGACAGGCAGCCCATTGGCCTGTGACCTTTTCATTTCAGTAGGGATTAGCATGTAGGGAGAGCGTCCCATGTTTAGGTGCCTTGTACATACTTCTCTCTAGTGGGCCTGTGAAGTAGACATTATACCCTCCAGTTTTAATGAAGAGAGCTTGAGGACGCTGTCAGGGCTGCACAGCCGTGAGTGAAGACTAGCGGATTCACTCAGGACCCTGACTCCAGAATCAGATTAAACTACCTGACTTTTCATCAGACTTTATCAATTCCAAGAAAATGACCATCTCCTCCATGTCCACTTGTGTTGTTGGGGAGGTCTTTTCCTGTCCTGATTATTCAGCTGCACTTACCATATATGCCTTAGAGTGTGATGATTTGTTCGTTTCCTCATTAAATATACTGAAGATAAGACTCTTGACAGCAAAGAAGAGCATAAGATATCCACTTAAAGTTGAGTCTGTTGAATATATGTGATATAAGAGACACATTAAAATCCATCTGAATTTTTAATTTAACTGAGAATCTTGTTTATTTTGTGGGCTGGGGGTGAAGCCCAAACCTTGCTCATGGTAGGTGACTGCTTTGTCTGGCTGCTGCACTGTGTGCTTTCTTTGCCCAGCTCCCACATTAATGCTCTACTCTGTATAGCAAGCATCTATCCTGACTACTTCCTGGGTCCTTATTCTCTGGCTCCTCCAACTTGGGGCCAGCATATCCTTTGTTGTTCTTCCCACTAGTCAATGGCAGATTCAGACATGCCACCACCATGGAGAACGTTTTCATGGTTCACATTGTAAGGTTTGCCTTGGTTGTGTATGTCCAGTTTTATCTCCTCTTGCCCTACATACTGTGTCAAAAGGCATACCTCCCATGTTTCGCTTCCACCCCTGCTGTACCACCTCCTAAGTCTGGTGAAAACATCCTTTCTTTGGGATGATGTTCTCACACAGCTCTTAATCCAGCTGCAAGGGACGGTTTACAGTTCCCAGGTGTGCTGTTGAGATGCAATGTTCTGTCTGCCTCATACTCTTTGCTTGGTCTGGCTCTTCTCCAGTGACATAGTCCACTCTCCAAGAGTTCAAGTGTTTCCCTCCTTCATGTTCTTTGATTTATTTCTCTATCTGCCCACTACTTCGCTCTCGGTACTAAGTGTCTAGCTGGAATGTGCCATATCCTGTAGACCAGGCTTTGTGCTATGTTCTCTGCAAGATTCACCAACGTATTTAGTTTGGTAAGAAATCATTGTTTGAATGAGGAAAAAATGAGGTACAAAGACTAATTGACTCAAAGGTGGAGGAGATAGCCCACTGGGTTTAGTAAGCTGTTAAACTGGACAGCAGAATTCAATGCTCAGAACACACAGAGAGCCAGTTCCCATAATTGTTTTACACTCAAATGTGTGCCCCTCTCAGTACAAATACAAAGGAAGAATAGGGTATCTTAATGTTGAAAAAGTAGAGGGACAGTCTGGAGAGCTGGCTCAGTGGTTAAGAACACTGACTGCTCTTCCAGAGAACCTACGTTCAATCCCCAGCACCCATGTGGCAGCTCATAACTATAACTCCTGTTCTTGTTATGGGTTCCAGGGGACCCGACACCCATGGCAAAACACCAATGCACATAAAATAAAAATAATTTTTTTAAAAAGTGGGGGTGGGGAAACAGTCACCTATCAACATTTAAATTTTTTAAAGATTTAAAAATAAAAAGTAAAAAATATTCAGGGGATTTAGACAGGGCGGCTCCAGGGCCAGAGCGGTCACTACACTGAGAAATGGATGCCAGAACTCAACTTTAGTTAGCTTTTGTCATGGGTATTTGCTTCAATCTGAAGAATTAAGAAATCAGAACAGGAGAGATGGCTCACCAGTTAAGAGCACCGGCTGATTTCCAAAAGGATCCAGTTTCTATTCCCAGCACCCACATGGCAGTTCACAACTGTCTGTAACTCTGGTTCCAGGGGATCTGACACCTGCACACCGATGTACATAAAATGAAGTTAAATAAATAAATCCAAAACTGAGCAGAGGAGCCATATTGCAGTATGAACCTAATGTGCCAGGAACATCTTAGGACTGGACCAGGTCAATACAAAGTCGGCATGCAAATGTTTTAGGAAAGTTAATGTATATTTCAAGGACTTCTCGTTCTAAAGAAAAGTGGTCAAGATTGAACCTACGACCTTGTAGACCTTGTACACAATCTCCCACAGACAGACAGACAATGTATATATGTATATTCAGCATTTCATTTGCTTGATTGTGGCAGTGCTGGGGATCAAGCCCAGAGCTGATGCCTGTATTGAGCTGGTCACTAGCCCTCATTTTGTCTTGCAAGGTCAAGAGTTTCCAGGCAGCCACAACCTTTCCCTAAAAGTCTGCTGGTTTTCCTCTTTCATTTCTAATTATGTCTTGAGTTTAAAATCGTAGCACCTAGACACCAGCACCCAAAGGAGGTATGAGGGCAGCCTTCCCACAATGAGGTGTGAGCATCGCCTTGCTTTTTTAGGCTCATGAAATGACAGGCTTACAAACCAGACTTGAAGTCTGTAGCACTGTGGTACCCTGGGTCTGAAGCTCCCCTTTCTCTCCCTGTGTTTACCGTTTCCGGAAAAAGGAAAAGAAACAGGATTTGCTGTATAACATTGAGGAAAGAGAGCTATTTTCCCAGTGTAATTACCTGCCTCTGCTTCAAAGGGGGACTCAGACCCTAGCAACCCTCTCTGGCACATCTCGGAATATGTATTGACATTTTAAATTTAGAAT
This sequence comes from Microtus pennsylvanicus, assembly GCF_037038515.1. NCBI lineage: Eukaryota > Metazoa > Chordata > Mammalia > Rodentia > Cricetidae > Microtus > Microtus pennsylvanicus. The sequence goes on along the minus strand of NC_134585.1, from coordinate 74,848,988 downwards.
CCCACGGGAAAGTGCCATGGGGTAACTGAGCAATCACTTCCAACTAAGGAAGTGGCCCTGACAGCCACATACAGGCAAGCCAGTGCAGAAATAACTTTAGAGGCGGTGGTACTGTGGAAATTTTAAGACCCTGTTGCTATTTTTCCTAGTTTTAACTTATGGTGTGTGTGTGTGTGTGCATGCACACACATGTATACACACACGCACACACACACACACACACACACACGCCTGTTGCCTGGGACTTTCTCTCACTACTAATAGAAAGTTCCCTTCCCTCACTATGTTCAATCTTGGGCCTTCACCTTTAATCCTGTCCTAACTCAGAAAAGTAACCCAAGAGCCTGCGGTAGAATTTCCTCCACACATCTGGGGCCTATATGACAATTTTTTTTTGTTTTCCAAATTGTACTGTTTTATTTTATTTTTATTTTTTTAATTTATTTATTTATTAAGGATTTCTGCCTCCTCCCCGCCACCGCCTCCCATTTCCCTCCCCCTCCCCGATCAAGTCCCCCTCCCTCATCTGCTCGAAGAGCAATCAGGGTTCCCTGACCTGTGGGAAGCCCAAGGACCGCCCACCTCTATCCAGGTCTCCTAAGGTGAGCATCCAAACTGCCTAGGCTCCCCCAAAGCCAGTACGTGCAGTAGGATCAAAAACCCACTGCGATTGTTCTTGAGTTCCCATTCTTCCTCACTGTCTGCTATGTTCAGCTAGTCCAAATTTATCCCATGCTTTTTCAGACCCAGACCAGCTGGCCTTGGTGAGTTCCCGATAGAACATCCCCATTGTCTCAGTGTGTGGGTGCACCCCTCGCGGTCCTGAGTTCCTTGCTCGTGCTTCCTCTCCTTCTGCTCCTGATTTGGACCTTGAGATTTCTGTTCTGTGCTCCAATGTGGGTCTCTGTCTCTGTCTCCTTTCATCACCTGATGAAGGTTAATATTCAGGAGGATGCCTATGTGTTTGTCTTTGGATTCACCTTCTTATTTAGCTTCTCTAGGAACATGCATTATAAGCTCAATGTCCTTTATTTATGGCTAGAAACCAAATATGAGTGAGTACATCCCATGTTCCTCTTTTTGGGTCTGGCTTACCTCACTCAGGATAGTGTTTTCTATTTCCATCCATTTGTATGCAAAATTCAAGAAGTCCTTGTTTTTTACTGCTGAGTAATACTCTAATATGTATATATTCCATACTTTCTTCATCCATTCTTCCGTTGAAGGGCATCTAGGTTGTTTCCAGGTTCTGGCTATTACAAACAATGCTGCTATGAACATACTTGAGCATATACTTTTGTTGTATGATAGGGCCTCTCTTGGGTATATTCCCAAGAGTGGTATTGCTGGATCCAGGGGTAGGTTGATCCCGAATTTCCTGAGAAACCGAAACACTGCTTTCCAGAGTGGTTGCACAAGTTTGCATTCCCACCAGCAATGGGTGAGTGTACCCCTTTCTCCACAACCTCTCCAGCAAAGGCTATCATTGGTGTTTTTTATTTTAGCCATTCTGACAGGTGTAAGATGGTATCTTAAAGTTGTCTTGATTTGCATTTCCCTGATCGCTAAGGAAGTTGAGCCTGACCTTAAGTGTCTTTTGGCCATTTGAAGTTCTTCTGTTGAAAATTCTCTGTTCAGCTCAGTGCCCCATTTTATAATTGGGTTGATTAGCCTTTTACGGTCTAGTTTCTTGATTTCTTTAAATATTTTGGAGATCAGACCTTTGTCCGTTGCGGGGTTGGTGAAAATCTTCTCCCAGTAAGTGGGTTGCCTTTTTGTCTTAGTGACAGTGTCCTTTGCTTTACAGAAGCTTCTCAGCCTCAGGAGGTCCCACTTATTCAATGATGCCCTTAGTGTCTGTGCTGCTGGGGTTATACGTAGGAAGTGGTCTCCTGTGCCCATGTGCTGTAGAGTACTTCCCACTTCCTCTTCTATCATGTTCAGTGTGTTCGGACTGATATTGAGGTCTTTAATCCATTTGGACTTGAGTTTTGTGCATGGTGATAGATATGGATCTATTTTCTTTCTTCTACAGATTGACATCCAGTTTTGCCAGCACAATTTGTTGAAGATGCTCTCTTTTTTCCATTGTATACTTTTAGCTCCTTTATCGAAAATCAGGTGTTCATAGGTTTGTGGGTTAAAGTCAGGGTCTTCTATTCGATTCCATTGGTCGACTTCTCTGTTTTTATGCCAGTACCAAGCTGTTTTCAATACTGTAGCTCTGTAATAGAGTTTGAAGTCAGGGATGGTAATGCCTCCAGACAATCCTTTATTGTATAAGATTGTTTTGGCTATCCTGGGTTTTTTGTTTTTCCATATAAAGTTGATTATTGTCTTCTCCAGATCTGTGAAGAATTTTGATGGGATTTTGATGGGGATTGCATTGAATCTATAGATTGCTTTTGGTAGAATTGCCATTTTTACTATGTTGATCCTCCCAATCCAAGAGCAAGGGAGGTCCTTCCATTTTCTGGTGTCTTCTTCAATTTCTTTCTTCAAAGACTTATAGTTCTTGTCAAATAGATCTTTCATTTCCTTGGTCAGAGTTACCCCAAGATATTTTATGATATTTGTGGCTATCGTGAAAGGTGATGCTTCTCTGATTTCCCTCTCTGCTTCCTTATCCTTAGTGTATAGGAAGGGAACTGATTTTTTGGAGTTGATCTTGTATCCTGCCACATTACTAAAGGTGTTTATCAGCTGTAGGAGTTCTTTGGTAGAATTTTTGGGGTCACTTATGTATACTATCATATCATCTGCAAATAACGAAAGTTTAACTTCTTCCTTTCCAATACGAATCCCCTTGATCTCCTTATGTTGTCTTATTGCTATTGCTAGAACTTCAAGCACTATATTGAAGAGGTATGGAGAGAGTGGACATCCTTGTCATGTTCCTGATTTTAGTGGGATGGCTTTGAGTTTTTCTTCGTTTAATTTAATGTTAGCTGTTGGCTTGCTGTAAATAGCTTTTATTATATTTAGGTAGGACCCTTGTATCCCTATTCTCTCCAAGACCTTTATCATAAAGGGGTGTTGAATTTTGTCGAATGCTTTTTCAGCATCTAATGAAATGATCATATGGTTTTTTTCTTTCAGTTTATTTATATGGTGGATTGCATTGATAGATTTGCATATGTTGAACCAGCCCTGCATCTCTGGGATGAAGCCTACTTGATCATAATGGATAATTTTTCTAATGTGTTCTTGGATTCAGTTTGACAGTATTTTGTTGAGGATTTTTGCGTCGATGTTCATGAGTGATATTGGCCTGTAATTCTCTTTCCTGGTTGAGTCTTTGTGTGGTTTTGGTATCAGAGTAACTGTAGCTTCATAAAAGGAATTTGGTAATGACCCTTCTGTTTCTATATTGTGGAATACATTAAGGAGTATAGGTATTAGCTCTTCTTGGAAGTTCTGGTAGAATTCCGCATTGAAACCATCTGGTCCTGGGCTTTTTTTGGTAGGGAGGTTTTTGATAACAGCTTCTAATTCTTTGCGACCAACAGGTCTGTTTAGATTGTTCACCTGGTCTTGGTTTAACTTTGGTATATGGTATTTATCTAAAAAAGTGTCCATTTCTTTTACATTTTCCAGTTTTGTGTTTTACAGGCTTTTGTAGTAAGATCTAATGATTCTCTGAATTTCCTCTGTGTCTGTGGTTATGTCCCCCTTTTCATTTCTGATCTTATTTATTTGCGTGTTCTCTCTCTGTCGTTTAATTAGTTTGGATAGGGGTTTGTCGATCTTGTTGATTTTCTCCAAGAACCAGCTTTTTGTTTCATTGATTCTTTGGACTGTTTTCTGTGTTTCTATTTTGTTGATTTCAGCCCTCCGTTTTATTATTTCCAGTCTTCTACTTCTCCTGGGCGCATCTGCTTCTTTTTTTTTCTAGAGCTTTCAGGTGTGTTGTTAAGTCCCCATTGTATGCATTCTCCGTTTTCTTTAAGTGGACACTTAGTGCTATGAACTTTCCTCTTAGCACTGCTTTCATTGTGTCCCATAGGTTTGAGTATGTTGTCTCTTTATTTTCATTAAATTCAAGGAAGACTTTAATTTCTTTCTTAATTTCTTCCTTGACCCAGGTGTGGTTCAGTAGTTGACTGTTCAGTTTCCATGAGTTTGTCTGCTTTCTGTGGGTAGCATTGTTGTTGCCTTCTAACTTTAATCCGTGGTGATCAGATAGGACACAGGTGGACACTGATATTTTTTTGTATCTGTGGAGGTTTCCTTTGTTTCCAAGTATGTGGCCAATTTTTGAGAAGGTTCCATGAGCTGCAGAAAGAAGGTATATTCTTTCCTATTTGGGTGGAATGTTCTATAGATGTCTGTTAAGTCCATTTGCTTCATTACCTCCAATAATTCTCTTAATTCTCTATTAGGTTTCTGTCTGATTGACCTATCCCTTGGAGAGAGAGGTGTGTTGAAGTCTCTTACTACTAGTGTGTGTGGTTTGATGTCTGCCTTGAGTTCTAGTAATATTTCTTTTACATAAGTAGGTGCTTTTATATTGGGGGCGTAGATATTCAGGATTGAGACGTCATCCTGATGAATTATTCCTGTTATGAGTATAAAGTGACCATCTCGGTCTCTTCTGATTGATTTTAGTTTGAAGTCAGTTTTGTTAGAAATTAGTATGGCCACACCTGCTTTTTTCTTAGGACCATTTGCTTGAAACACCTTTTCCCAACCCTTTACTCTGAGTAGGTGCCTGTCTTTGTGGTTGAGATGTGTTTCTTGCAAACAGCAGAATGTTGGATCCTGTTTTCGTATCCAATCTTTTAGTCTGTGCCTTTTTATAGGTGAATTGAGCCCATTAATATTAAGTGATATTAATGACCAGTGGTTGTTTACTCCAGTTATTCTTACTGCCTTTGGTAGTAGAGATTGTGTGTCTCCCTTCTTTGAGATGTGCTGGTTAAGGGTCACTAGATGCCTTAGTTATTGTAGGCAGTGTTGGCAGTGTTGGATTCCTTGGGTTGCAATTTTCCTTCTATTACTTTCTGTAGGGCTGGATTTGTGGCTACGTATTGTTTAAATTTGTTCTTATCCTGGAATGTCTTGTTTTCTCCATTGATAATGAATGATAGCTTGGCTGGGTATAGTAGTCTGGGCTTGCATCCATGGTCTCTTAGCTTCTGCAGTACATCTATCCAGGACCTACTGGCTTTCATTGTTTCCATAGAGAAATCAGGTGTAAGTCTGATAGGTTTACCTTTATAAGTAACTTGGCCTTTTTCCTTTGCAGCTCTTAATATTCTTTCTTTAACCTGTATATTTTGTGTTTTGATTGTTATATGGCGAGGAGATGTTTTTCTTTGATCCAGTCTGTTTGGTGTTCTGTATGCTTCTTGAATATTTAAATGAATATCTTTCTTTACTTGGGGAAAGTTTTCTTCCATAATTTTATTGAAAATATTTTCTGGGCCTTTGAGCTGTGACTCTTCTTCTTCTATTCCTATTATTCTTAGGTTTTGGTCTTTTTATTGTGTCACATATTTCCTGAATGTTTTGTGTTGAGAATTTGTTCGCTTTGCTGTTTTCTTTGATCTGTTCGTTTATTTTCTCTATGGTGTCCTCAGCATCTGAGATTCTTTCTTCTATCTCTTGTATTCTATTGATTATGCTTGTTTCTGTAGACTCTGATCGTTGACCTAGATTTTCCATATCCAGCTGGTCCTCAGTTTGTATTTTCTTCCTTGCCTTCATTTCAGTTTTCAATTCTTGAACTGTTTCCATTACCTGTTTGATCGTTTTTTCTTGGTTTCCCAGGGTATCATGTACGTATTTACTCATTTCTTCAAACTTTTTGTTATACTTCTCATCCATTTCTATAAGGGCATTTTTTACATGTTGTTTAAGGGACTCTATTGCCTTCATAAAGTCAATTTTTTCCACTTCTTCTGTGTTAGGTTGTTCAAATACTTCTGTTGTAAGATCATTGGGTTCTGGTGTTTTCATGTTGTTTTTCAGATTATTGGGTGAATTCTTGCCTTGGCACCTGCCCATCTCCTCCTATTGATCCTATCTAATGGGTCTTTTAAAAACAGGATCAGGTTTCCCTGCTGGCCAAGGGCTCCGCTTACGAAATGCCCTCGCTCTGTTTACTGGTTCCTGCCGCAGGCCAAGAACCCTCTCACCCCTCTGAAGGGTCTTCAGGACAGGACCAGGCTCTCCGTTTGCCAGTGACCTGGCTAACTAGAGGCCTACCTCTTTGATTTAATTGCAGTAGGGCGATCTGCTCTCCTTATTGCACGCCTGTCCCGGCCGCTTGCGTCTGCCTCCGCGCTGGTCCCCACCTCTTGCCGGTCCCCCAAAGCCTCTTCCTGAAGGCGGTGTCTCTCCTCCACGTCAGGACGCTGCGACTCTCCGCCTCTGTGCGCCTGGACGCCGCGACTCTCTGCCTCTGTTGCGCCTGGACGCCACGCCTCTCCGCCTCTGTGCGCCTGGATGCCGCACCTCTCCGCCTCTCTATATGACAAATTTGTAGAACAGCTCACTCTAGCCTCTCCCTCCTCCCCTATCTTCCTCCCTCCCTCCCTCTTTCCTTCCCTCCCCCCTATCTTCCTCCTTCCCTCCCTCTTTCCTTCCCTCCTCCCTGTCTTCCTCTCTTCCTACTCTTCTCTCCCTCTTCCTTTTCTTCTTCCTCTCTTCTTCCTTCCTCCTTCCTACTCCACCTCCTGTTTCCTCCCCTCGTCCTCCTCCTCCTCCAGTTCAGCTTAACTGCTTGCATGCCCCAAAGCTGTCCCCTTGCTGTCCATCCACACCAAACTAGTGCAATTACCTGTGCCCTCCACGGCTACAGATCACTTAAAGCCTGTTAAGAGGTTAACAAACAGGGTTAATTTTTCCTGACTTCTCCACGACTAGTCGGGAAGGAAAGAGAATAAGCTCTCATGGTTGTGCTTTTGCATTCTCCAGCTCCCTTCACCCTGTGCCCAGCTGTCTCCCAGAAATAGGGTTTTCTGTGGGCCTCCAGAATCCCCAGAACCCAGAGATAAATGCCTCAACTCTGAACTGAAGGCTGGCATCCACCACTGCACACCGAGGGGCCCCAGCCTTGCTGTTTCAGGCTGGGAAAAGATTTTGGTGCTTTTTGAAAATATATTTCTAGGTCCTTCCTGAACCAACTAGAGATGCTAAGTGAAAACATTTAGTGGTAAATGGCTTCTTCTAGACGAACTGGTTGGTGCTCCAGGGGTTTTTAACAGTCCTAGAGGATGCTGAACTCCCCCAGTGGGGCTGGCTGGTCATAAGCTACCTGGCTTTCCTGCTGTTTGTCCTCTGTGTTTTCACTGTCATCCCAGGAAGGTGACCCTGTGTTGCCCAGCTTGAGAGCTAAATGCAGGCTCTTCGTCGAGGTTTTTAGATCAAACGAGCCGAGACTCAAGAGAGGAGTTGATGGAGCATTTAAATTTTCTTGTTATTTTCATGATTTCAACTAATTTTCCCAATAAGAATTGTGGAATGTCACAGAAGCACACACACACAAAGCCCTACATGCTTGTGCTTGGTTTTTGCTATTGTTTTGATACAAAAACCAGACCATACTAAAAATACACATTGTTTTTCTTAAACCCAGTTGTTTCAATTAATTTTCATTATATCAATGTTACATATAAATTCTTTGTAATACCAATATTCACAAAATTTTTTCTGAATATGAAAAATGACACTTTCTTGATGGAGGAAGGTCATTGGTTAAAATAAAAGGAACTGCTTTGGCCCATTTCATTGGTTAGGACATAGGTAGGTGGAGTAAACAGAACAGAATGCCGGGAGGAAGAGGAAGTGAGCTCAGACACGACAGCTCTCCTCTCCGGAGCAGACGCTTCAGAGAGATGCCATGCCCCAGCTCCGACCCAGGATGGACTTAGGCTAGAATCTTCCCGGTAAGACCGGTGCTCACAGATTATTAGAGATGGGTTGATTGGGATATCAGAATTAGCCAGTAAGGGCTAGAGCTAAGAGCCAAGCAGTGTTTAAATGAATACAGTGTCCGTGTAATTATTTCGGGGCATAAGCTAGCCGAAGCCGGCGGCTGGGGTGTTGGGGACGCAGCCCCGCCGCCCTTATTACAACACTTTCTCACTGTAGAAGTTCTAAGACTTTTACTATAAGTAAAAAAAAAAATCTAGGGGGCTGGAGAGATGGCTCAGAGGTTAAGAGCACTGATTGCTCTTCTAGAGGTCCTGAGTTCAATTCCCGGTAACCGCATGGTGGCTCACAACCATCTATGGTGAGATCTGGTGCCCTCTTCTGGCATACAAACATACATGGAAGGAATGTTATATACATAATAAATAAATAAATAAATCTTTAAAAAATCTATTATACATCATTCTCTTAATTTTCTACATCTGTCATGTACTTATGCTAGACAAGATAGCTATTCTCTATTCCAGGCTGGCCTTGAATTCACAAGGATCCACCTGCCTCTTCCTCCCCAGCACTGGGATTAAAGGCGTGCGCCACCACTGCCTGATGCCATACGAATCCTCTAAAAATCTAAGCTACTTTTGGGGTGCTGGAGAGATGGCTCAACAGTTAAGATCACTTGCTGCTCTTGGAGAAGACCTGGGTTCAGGTCCTATCACCAATATTGAATGGCTCACAACTGTCTGTTCCAGGGGTTCTGATGCCCTTCTCTTTGGCCTGTGAGGGCATCTGCATGTACGTGGTGCACATATATACTCATGCACACACACATGCACACATATAAAATAAATAATTTTTAAAACTTTTACAAATATTCAACTTCATTGTATAATAATTTATTTATCATCTAGCTATCAGACAATAAATTTACTTAGGAAATATTTTACCACTATAAATAACATTATGGTGGACATTTTCCATCTTTGGTAGCAGTGTTGACCATGGAACTACTCTTCTAAGTTTTCCACATGCAATCATAAACATTTAGAGTGGTTTGGTTTGCTCAAATTCATGCTCCTCACTTCTTTTCCTGTGTGGGGGGAGGGGGGAGGGGGTGGGGGTGGGCGTGGGGATCACTTGCAGCCTAGGAAATCTTTCAACTTGCTCTGTGATGGATGAAAACCTTAAACTGCTGATCCTCCTGCCTCCACCTCCCCCATGGATTATAAGCATGCACCTCCATGCCCTGCTTCTGCTCCTATCTTTCTGAGGCTGCATTTGAATAAGCACTTTCAAAGCCTTTGTACACCTTGAAATTCTAAATGTTAAGCTTCTCACCACAAACTAGCAAACTACCTCTTTATGACAAGAACGTGGTGTTTCTTCTGCGTCTTCTTTTAGCTTGTCTCAAAGGACTTACTTCTGTTTTTAGACCGCACCAAAAACAAAACAAAACAAAACAAAAAGGTACTTGTCAGCGCTTCCATTGAGAACCTGCTCATTTTGCCTCCGGCAGTAGAAATTGATATTTAATATTGACAAAAGACAAATTCGGGGTGAAAAGAGACCTCCAGGAAGAAAAAGTGTAGGCTACCTCCATCCCGGCCGCGTCTGTGTTACTAAGACAGAGCAACAATTAGCGGAAGCGAACTTTAGGTGGAGCCAGAGGCTTCTGAACAAATGCTGCTGCCTAGCGTCCTGGGAAGTCCCGGAGTTCTGGGTTTGCCGTACTGCAGGAGGCAACCTGAGCTACCTCAAGAAGGGAGAGCAGCAAGGCACATCTGGAGAAGGAAGGTGCCTGCTCGTTAGGTCTTGTGGGACCTGGGAAACTCCACAGCCCGAGCTTCTGAGGAAGTAAGCCCGAAGGCTAAAAAGCACAGCACAGTGCCAAGAGAGGATCTCCTGGGAGGATCCAGGCTCTCTCCGGCTCAGGGGATCGTATTTCACTAGTTCAGGGACCCCCCTCCTGGCTGACCACTTCAATAGTACCTACCCAACTGGTTTAGGGCATCGGCAAGGTGCAGGAAAACTTCCCATGGCATATGGAAGGCAGGAGGATAATTGTGCGTTTAAGGCGAGCTTGAGCTAGACGGCCAATTCCAGGCCACAGAGACCTGTCTCAAGAAAACTAACAAAAATCCCACAGCCCTTGCGGAGGAAGGAAAGAGCAAAGAGACACCATCCTGTCAGAGATAAAACCTGCTTGAGCCTGCCTTCGAATCCCTCCCCACCACAGCACTCCCTCCTCTCTAACCCTTTGCCTTTTCTTTGAATTATTTTTATGAATGAAATTCCCTCCTACAGTAGCTGGGTTAAAAGCCCCTCTCTAATTGCTCACAGCAGGAATGGGAACAGTTATGTGAACCTTCTCTGTCATTCCGCATGGTTTCATTGTGGGCTTTGACCTCTATGACATCAATGTATTCTTTAAAATTGTACTTATTAAAACACAAAACAAGCAAAACAGATGAAGTATTTTTTGATTTGTTGTTCTGTTAAGCCCGTGATTATCTCACACTTCCTTTGTAGTACAGGTTGACCTTGAACTAGCAATTCCCCTGCCTCAGCTTTTCAGTGCTCAGGAAGCATCCTGTGTTAGTGCTGGGATAACAGGCATGAGCCACTGCATGCACTTTAGGAAATAACTTTCTGACTGTCAATGGCCAAATAGAAAATCCAACTCACCCGAGACCCTCAGCCTCAGCACCCTCCTCCAGCCCCGGAATTACCTCCATCCTGACATCTTGTTACCTCTTTCAACACGGAAATGTGGCCACTTCTCACCATTCGCTCTCCACTCAACCGTGAGGTGCTCGCTCCCTGACAAGCCCCCGCTGTCCTTCTCCTAAGTTCACCCATAATGAAAGAAGGTACAGAGAGGAAAGGAAAACAGCAACCTGCCCTCTGACGCTATGCTAAATGCCCCCTAAGGCTGGGTCACCATCTGGCACGACTGGGACTGGGCAGTGATGGAGCAAGCCTTCAGAAGGCAGAACCCTGCGGAAGGAATGGAGGTCACTGGCATGTGCTCATAAAGGGAGCATTGGGCCCAGCTCCTTCATTTCTTTTGCTTCTCAGCCACGAGTTTCATAATGGGCCCAGACAGACGGCAGGGCCAAGTGGCCACCAGCCGAAAACTCTGGTTCATACGTCAAAAACCAGTTTTCCTTCTGCAAACTGATTGTCTGAGGTGTTTTGCTACAGTGATGAAATAATGTTTAAGTTTGTGGCTAATGAAGCTCCCTCCTTCCAACTTATCATCTCGCCAACTACAAAGCAAAGCCATTTTCTCTTTCTCCTTTATTCACTAACGTCTCAGAACCTTGATATTCTCACTTCCTAGTGTCTTCTCATTTCTTACTGGCTAACCCTTGGATGTGTGGTAGCTTCATTGTTGACAAGCCCTGGAAGTGATTCAGAAATTCCCAGAAAGAACGTAGGTCCCTGAGTGACTATGGAAA